>NW_027464646.1:1030000-1040000 GCF_043290135.1 Rhipicephalus microplus | reverse complement strand
ATATCACAATATAGCAGTTTCGCACTTGTAACGGTAGAACACGCAATATTTGGCTTGTTCATGCCGTTTTGTGTGCTTTCACAACATTTCACCTATCGCAGTTTAATACTCGCTATAAAACAACACTATCTCGTTAGATGACGTCGTTTTTGGTAGTTTCACGACGCTACCTAGCATAACTAACCTAACCTAACCTAACCTTCGCACTTCTATCGTTAGAAAACGTTTTACTCGCCACTTTACAATGTTTTCTACAAGATTACGACGGTTTCATGCGCTTTCACATTAGATATCGTAGTTCCCGACTTGTAATGTTGAAAAACACTACATCTCACTAAGTGACATTGTTTAATGCGGTTTTACGACGGTTGATATGTCAACCTAACCTAACATTCGCACTTGTATCTAAAGACGCTCAATTACACTGTTTCGTTCACAATTACGATATTTGCTTGACCTCACAGTTTCTCACCAACTTATTACAGTACAGAACGCTGTATCTCGCTAAATGACATCGTTCTTTAAGGTTTCACGATACTTGCATGCGCTTTACCGAGAATGTCACAACATAGCACTTTCGCACTTGTAACGGTACAACACGCAGTATTTGGCTTGTTCATGCCGTTTTGTGTGCTTTCACAACATTTTACCTATCGCAGTTTCGTACTCGCAATAAAACAACACTATCTCGTTAGACGACGTTGTTTTTGGTAGTTTCACGACGCTACCTAGCTTAAACTAACATAACTCAACCTAACATGACCTTCGCACTTCTATCGTTAGAAAACGTTTTACTCGCTACTTTACATTGCTTTCTACAACATTACGACGGTTTCAAGCACTTTCACATTAGATATCACAGTTCCCAATTTGTAAAGGTGAAAAACACTGCATCTCACTAAGTGACATTGTTTAATGCGGTTTTACGACGGTTCATACCTTAACCTAACCTAACCTAACCTAACCTTACCTAACCTAACCTAACCTAACCCAACCCAACTTAACCTAACCTAACCTAACCTAACCTAAACTAACCTAACCCAACCTAACCTAACCTGACCCAACCTAACCCAACCCAACCCAACCTAACCTAAGCTAACCTAACCTAACCTAACCAAACCTAACCTAACCTAACTTAACCTAACCTAACGTAACCTAACCTAACCTATTCTAATGTAACCTAACCTTACCTGACCTAACCTAACCTAACGTAACCTAACCTAACCTAACATAACCTAACGTAACCTAACCTAACCTAACCTAACGTAACCTAACCTAACCTAACCCAACCTAACCCAACCCAACCCAACCCAACCCAACACCCAACCCAACCTAACCTAACCTAACCTAACCTTACCTAACCTAACCAAATTATCCTTACCTAACCTAACCTAACGTAACGTAACCTAACCTAACCTAACCTAACGTAACCTAACCTAACGTAACCTAACCTAACCTAACCTAACCTAACCCAACCTAACCTAACCTAACCTAACCTAACCGAACTCAACCCAACCTAACCTAATCTAACCTAACCTAACCTAACCTAACCAAACCTAACCTAACCTAACCTAACCTAACCTAACGACGGTTGCAAGCGCTTTCACATTAAATATCGCAGTTCCCCACTTTTAATGGTGAAAAACACTGCATCTCAGTAATTGACATTGTTTATTGCGGTTTTACGACGGTTCATATCTTAACCTAACCTAACATTCGCACTTGTATCTAAAAACGCTCTATTACACTGTTTTGTTCACAATTACGATATTTGCATAACCTCACAGTTTTTCACCAACTTATTGCAGTACAGAACGCTGTATCTCGCTAAATGACATTGTTCTTTAAGGTTTCACGATGCTTGCATGCGATTTCACGAGAATATCACAATATAGCAGTTTCGCACTTGTAACGGTAGAACACGCAGTATTTGGCTTGTTCATGCCGTTTTGTGTGCTTTCACAACATTTCACCTATCGCAGTTTAATACTCGCTATAAAACAACACTATCTCGTTAGATGACGTCGTTTTTGGTAGTTTCACGACGCTACCTAGCTTAAACTCACCTAACCTAACCTAACCTTCGCACTTCTATCGTTAGAAAACGTTTTACTCGCCACTTTACAATGTTTTCTACAAGATTACGACGGTTTCATGCGCTTTCACATTAGATATCGTAGTTCCCGACTTGTAATGTTGAAAAACACTACATCTCACTAAGTGACATTGTTTAATGCGGTTTTACGACGGTTGATATGTCAAACTAACCTAACATTCGAACTTGTATCTAAAGACGCTCAATTACACTGTTTCGTTCACAATTACGATATTTGCTTGACCTCACAGTTTCTCACCAACTTATTACAGTACAGAACGCTGTATCTCGCATATGACATCGTTCTTTAAGGTTTCACGATACTTGCATGCGCTTTACCGAGAATGTCACAACATAGCACTTTCGCACTTGTAACGGTACAACACGCAGTATTTGGCTTGTTCATGCCGTTTTGTGTGCTTTCACAACATTTCACCTATCGCAGTTTCGTACTCGCAATAAAACAACACTATCTCGTTAGATGACGTCGTTTTTGGTGGTTTCACGACGCTACCTAGCTTAAACTAACATAACTCAACCTAACATAACCTTCGCACTTCTATCGTTAGAAAACGTTTTACTCGCTACTTTACATTGCTTTCTACAACATTACGACGGTTTCAAGCGCTTTCACATGATATCGCAGTTCTCAACTTGTAAAGGTGAAAAACACTGCATCTCACTAAGTGACATTGTTTAT
This sequence comes from Rhipicephalus microplus, assembly GCF_043290135.1. Taxonomy (NCBI): domain Eukaryota; kingdom Metazoa; phylum Arthropoda; class Arachnida; order Ixodida; family Ixodidae; genus Rhipicephalus; species Rhipicephalus microplus. The sequence continues at coordinate 1,037,205 of NW_027464646.1, read as the reverse complement.
TGCGGTTTTACGACGGTTCATACCTTAACCTAACGTAACCTAACCTAACTTAACCCAACCTAACCTAACCTAACCTAACCTAACCTAACCAAACCTAACCTAACGTAACCTAACCTAACCTAACCTAACCTAACCTAACGACGGTTGCAAGCGCTTTCACAATAAATATCGCAGTTCCCCACTTTTAATGGTGAAAAACACTGCATCTCAGTAATTGACATTGTTTAATGCGGTTTTACGACGGTTCATATCTTAACCTAACCTAACATTCGCACTTGTATCTAAAAACGCTCTATTACACTGTTTTGTTCACAATTACGATATTTGCATAACCTCACAGTTTTTCACCAACTTATTGCAGTACAGAACGCTGTATCTCGCTAAATGACATTGTTCTTTAAGGTTTCACGATGCTTGCATGCGATTTAACGAGAATATCACAATATAGCAGTTTCGCACTTGTAACGGTAGAACACGCAGCATTTGGCTTGTTCATGCCGTTTTGTGTGCTTTCACAACATTTCACCTATCGCAGTTTAATACTCGCTATAAAACAACACTATCTCGTTAGACGACGACGTTTTTGGTTGTTTCACGACGCTACCTAGCTTAAACTAACCTAACCTAACCTAACCTTCGCACTTCTATCGTTAGAAAACGTTTTACTCGCCACTTTACAATGTTTTCTACAAGATTACGACGGTTTCATGCGCTTTCACATTAGATATCGTAGTTCCCGACTTGTAATGTTGAAAAACACTACATCTCACTAAGTGACATTGTTTAATGCGGTTTTACGACGGTTGATATGTCAACCTAACCTAACATTCGCACTTGTATCTGAAGACGCTCAATTACACTGTTTCGTTCACAATTACGATATTTGCTTGACCTCACAGTTTCTCACCAACTTATTACAGTACAGAACGCTGTATCTCGCTAAATGACATCGTTCTTTAAGGTTTCACGATACTTGCATGCGCTTTACCGAGAATGTCACAACATAGCAGTTTCGCACTTGTAACGGTACAACACGCAGTATTTGGCTTGTTCATGCCGTTTTGAGTGCTTTCACAACATTTTACCTGTCGCAGTTTCGTACTCGCATTAAAACAACACTATCTCTTTAGATGACGTCGTTTTTGGTGGTTTCACGACGCTACCTAGCTTAAACTAACATAACTCAACCTAACATAACCTTCGCACTTCTATCGTTAGAAAACGTCTTACTCGCTACTTTACATTGCTTTCTACAACATTACGACGGTTTCAAGCGCTTTCACATGATATCGCAGTTCCCAACTTGTAAAGGTGAAAAACACTGCATCTCACTAAGTGACATTGTTTATTGCGGTTTTACGACGGTTCATACCTTAACCTAACGTAACCTAACCTAACCTAACCCAACCTAACCTAACATAACCTAACCTAACCTAACCTAACCTAACCTAACGTAACCTAACCTAACCTAACCTAACCTAACCTAACGACGTTTGCAAGTGCTTTCACATTAGATATCGCAGTTCCCAACTTGTAATGGTGAAAAACACTGCATCTCAGTAATTGACATTGTTTAATGCGGTTTTACGACGGTTCATATCTTAACCTAACCTAACATTCGCACTTGTATCTAAAAACGCTCTATTACACTGTTTTGTTCACAATTACGATATTTGCATAACCTCACAGTTTTTCACCAACTTATTGCAGTACAGAACGCTGTATCTCGCTAAATGACATTGTTCTTTAAGGTTTCACGATGCTTGCATGCGATTTAACGAGAATATCACAATATAGCAGTTTCGCACTTGTAACGGTAGAACACGCAGTATTTGGCTTGTTCATGCCGTTTTGTGTGCTTTCACAACATTTCACCTATCGCAGTTTAATACTCGCTATAAAACAACACTATCTCGTTAGATGACGACGTTTTTGGTAGTTTCACGACGCTACCTAGCTTAAACTAACCTAACCTAACCTAACCTTCGCACTTCTATCGTTAGAAAACGTTTTACTCGCCACTTTACAATGTTTTCTACAAGATTACGACGGTTTCATGCGCTTTCACATTAGATATCGTAGTTCCCGACTTGTAATGTTGAAAAACACTACATCTCACTAAGTGACATTGTTTAATGCGGTTTTACGACGGTTGATATGTCAACCTAACCTAACATTCGCACTTGTATCTAAAGACGCTCAATTACACTGTTTCGTTCACAATTACGATATTTGCTTGACCTCACAGTTTCTCACCAACTTATTACAGTACAGAACGCTGTATCTCGCTAAATGACATCGTTCTTTAAGGTTTCACGATACTTGCATGCGCTTTACCGAGAATGTCACGACATAGCAGTTTCGCACTTGTAACGGTACAACACGCAGTATTTGGCTTGTTCATGCCGTTTTGAGTGCTTTCACAACATTTTACCTGTCGCAGTTTCGTACTCGCATTAAAACAACACTATCTCGTTAGATGACGTCGTTTTTGGTGGTTTCACGACGCTACCTAGCTAAAACTAACATAAACTAACCGGACCTTCGCACTTCTATCGTTAGAAAACGTTTTATTCGCTACTTTACAATGTTTTCTACAAGATTACGACGGTTTCATGCGCTTTCACATTAGATATCGCAGTTCCCGACTTGTAATGGTGAAATACACAGCATCTCACTAAGTGACATTGTTTAACGCGGTTTTAGCGCGGTTCATATCTTAACCTAACCTAACCTTACCTAAACCAACCTAACCTAACCTAACCTAACCTAACCAAACCTTACCTAACATACCCTAACCTAACCTAACCTAACCTAACCTAACGACGTTTGCAAGTGCTTTCACATTAGATATCGCAGTTCCCAACTTGTAATGGTGAAAAACACTGCATCTCAGTAATTGACATTGTTTAATGCGGTTTTACGACGGTTCATATCTTAACCTAACCTAACATTCGCACTTGTATTAAAAAACGCTCTATTACACTGTTTCGTTCACAATTACGATATTTGCATAACCTCACAGTTTTTCACCAACTTATTGCAGTACAGAACGCTGTATCTCGCTAAATGACATTGTTCTTTAAGGTTTCACGATGCTTGCATGCGCTTTAACGAGAATATTACAATATAGCAGTTTCGCACTTGTAACGGTAGAACACGCAGTATTTGGCTTGTTCATGCCGTTTTGTGTGCATTCACAACATTTCACCTATCGCAGTTTAATACTCGCAATAAAACAACACTATCTCGTTAGATGACGTCGTTTTTGGTAGTTTCACGACGCTACCTAGCTTAAACTAACCTAACCTAACCTAACCTTCGCACTTCTATCGTTAGAAAACGTTTTACTCGCAATTTTACAATGTTTTCTACATGATTACGACGGTTTCATGCGCTTTCACATTAGATATCGTAGTTCCCGACTTGTAATGTTGAAAAACACTACATCTCACTAAGTGACATTGTTTAATGCGGTTTTACGACGGTTGATATCTCAACCTAACCTAACATTCGCACTTGTATCTAATGTAATGACGAAAACCGAAACTGGAACTCTCTCTGGCACAGACTCGCATGCTAGGAGGACGAAGACGAAGCAGAATAAGAACAGCCGGCCTGCAGCAAAGGCGTTGTGTCTTATTTCTCTCGTCGTTACAACCGCGCGGACGCGACCTGCAACGACCACCTCGACACAGCCAGGGTCGTCCACCAGAGTACAGGACAGTTCCACAGGACAGCTCGAGGCGTGCACATGACAGACTACCACGGCACTCCCAGTGCCGCCCTCCAGAGAAAATTGCCCTTTGCGCGCTAGCAGTCATGGCCGAGTGTAATGACGAAAACCGAAACTGGAACTCTCTCTGGCACAGACTCGCATGCTAGGAGGACGAAGACGAAGCAGAATAAGAACAGCCGGCCTGCAGCAAAGGCGTTGTGTCTTATTTCTCTCGTCGTTACACTAAATACGCTCAATTACACTGTTTCGTTCACAATTACGATATTTGCTTGACCTCACAGTTTCTCACCAACTTATTACAGTACAGAACGCTGTATCTCGCTAGATGACATCGTTCTTTAAGGTTTCACGATACTTGCATGCGCTTTAACGAGAATATCACAATAAAGCAGTTTCGCACTTGTAACGGCACAAGACGCAGTATCTGGCTAGTTCATGCCATTTTGTGTGCTTTCCCAATATTTCACCTATCGCAGTTTCGTACTCGCAATAAAACAACACTATCTCGTTAGATGACATCGTTTTTGGTGGTTTCACGACGCTACCTAGCTCAAACTAACCGAATCTTCGCACTTCTATCGTTAGAAAACGTTTTATTCGCTACTTTACAATGTTTTCTACAAGATTACGACGGTTTCATGCGCTTTCACATTAGATATCGCAGTTCCCGACTTGTAATGGTGGAAAACACAGCATCTCACTAAGTGACATTGTTTAATGCGGTTTTAGCGCGGTTCATATCCTAACCTAACCTAACCTTACCTAACCCAACCTAACCTAACCTAACCAAACCAAACCTTACCTAACATACCCTAACCTAACCTAACCTAACCTAACCAAACCTAACCTAACCTAACCTAACCTAACCTAACCTAACCTAACCTAACGACGTTTGCAAGCGCTTTCACATTAGATATCGCAGTTCCCGACTTGTAATGGTGAAAACACTGCATCTCACTAAGTGACATTGTTTAATGCGGTTTTACGACGGTTCATACCTTAACCTAACCTAACCTAACCTAACCTTACCTAACCTAACCTAACCTAACCCAACCCAACTTAACCTAACCTAACCTAACCTAACGTAAACTAACCTAACCCAACCTAACCTAACCTAACCTAACCTAACCCAACCTAACCCAACCCATCCCAACCTAACCTAACCTAAGCTAACCTAACCTAACCTAACCAAACCTAACCTAACTTAACTTAACCTAACCTAACGTAACCTAACCTAACCTATTCTAACGTAACCTAACCTTACCTGACCTAACCTAACCTAACGTAACCTAACCTAACCTAACATAACCTAACGTAACCTAACCTAACCTAACGTAACCTAACCTAACCTAACCCAACCTAACCCAACCCAACCCAACCCAACAACACCCAACCCAACCTAACCTAACCTAACCTAACCTTACCTAACCTAACCAAATTATCCTTACCTTACCTAACCTAACCTAACGTAACCTAACCTAACCTAACCTAACGTAACCTAACCTAACGTAACCTAACCTAACCTAACCTAACCTAACCTAACCTAACCTAACCTAACGACGGTTGCAAGCGCTTTCACATTAAATATCGCAGTTCCCCACTTTTAATGGTGAAAAACACTGCATCTCAGTAATTGACATTGTTTAATGCGGTTTTACGACGGTTCATATCTTAACCTAACCTAACATTCGCAGTTGTATCTAAAAACGCTCTATTACACTGTTTTGTTCACAATTACGATATTTGCATAACCTCACAGTTTTTCACCAACTTATTGCAGTACAGAACGCTGTATCTCGCTAAATGACATTGTTCTTTAAGGTTTCACGATGCTTGCATGCGATTTAACGAGAATATCACAATATAGCAGTTTCGCACTTGTAACGGTAGACACGCAATATTTGGCTTGTTCATGCCGTTTTGTGTGCTTTCACAACATTTCACCTATCGCAGTTTAATACTCGCTATAAAACAACACTATCTCGTTAGATGACGTCGTTTTTGGTAGTTTCACGACGCTACCTAGCATAACTAACCTAACCTAACCTAACCTTCGCACTTCTATCGTTAGAAAACGTTTTACTCGCCACTTTACAATGTTTTCTACAAGATTACGACGGTTTCATGCGCTTTCACATTAGATATCGTAGTTCCCGACTTGTAATGTTGAAAAACACTACATCTCACTAAGTGACATTGTTTAATGCGGTTTTACGACGGTTGATATGTCAACCTAACCTAACATTCGCACTTGTATCTAAAGACGCTCAATTACACTGTTTCGTTCACAATTACGATATTTGCTTGACCTCACAGTTTCTCACCAACTTATTACAGTACAGAACGCTGTATCTCGCTAAATGACATCGTTCTTTAAGGTTTCACGATACTTGCATGCGCTTTACCGAGAATGTCACAACATAGCACTTTCGCACTTGTAACGGTACAACACGCAGTATTTGGCTTGTTCATGCCGTTTTGTGTGCTTTCACAACATTTTACCTATCGCAGTTTCGTACTCGCAATAAAACAACACTATCTCGTTAGACGACGTTGTTTTTGGTAGTTTCACGACGCTACCTAGCTTAAACTAACATAACTCAACCTAACATGACCTTCGCACTTCTATCGTTAGAAAACGTTTTACTCGCTACTTTACATTGCTTTCTACAACATTACGACGGTTTCAAGCACTTTCACATTAGATATCACAGTTCCCAATTTGTAAAGGTGAAAAACACTGCATCTCACTAAGTGACATTGTTTAATGCGGTTTTACGACGGTTCATACCTTAACCTAACCTAACCTAACCTAACCTTACCTAACCTAACCTAACCTAACCCAACCCAACTTAACCTAACCTAACCTAACCTAAACTAACCTAACCCAACCTAACCTAACCTGACCCAACCTAACCCAACCCAACCCAACCTAACCTAAGCTAACCTAACCTAACCTAACCAAACCTAACCTAACCTAACTTAACCTAACCTAACGTAACCTAACCTAACCTATTCTAATGTAACCTAACCTTACCTGACCTAACCTAACCTAACGTAACCTAACCTAACCTAACATAACCTAACGTAACCTAACCTAACCTAACCTAACGTAACCTAACCTAACCTAACCCAACCTAACCCAACCCAACGCAACCCAACCCAACACCCAACCCAACCTAACCTAACCTAACCTAACCTTACCTAACCTAACCAAATTATCCTTACCTAACCTAACCTAACGTAACGTAACCTAACCTAACCTAACCTAACGTAACCTAACCTAACGTAACCTAACCTAACCTAACCTAACCTAACCCAACCTAACCTAACCTAACCTAACCTAACCGAACTCAACCCAACCTAACCTAATCTAACCTAACCTAACCTAACCTAACCAAACCTAACCTAACCTAACCTAACGACGGTTGCTGCGCTTTCACATTAAATATAGCAGTTCCCCACT
>NW_027464646.1:960000-1027500 GCF_043290135.1 Rhipicephalus microplus | reverse complement strand
CCAACCCATCCCAACCTAACCTAACCTAAGCTAACCTAACCTAACCTAACCAAACCTAACCTAACTTAACTTAACCTAACCTAACGTAACCTAACCTAACCTATTCTAACGTAACCTAACCTTACCTGACCTAACCTAACCTAACGTAACCTAACCTAACCTAACATAACCTAACGTAACCTAACCTAACCTAACGTAACCTAACCTAACCTAACCCAACCTAACCCAACCCAACCCAACCCAACAACACCCAACCCAACCTAACCTAACCTAACCTAACCTTACCTAACCTAACCAAATTATCCTTACCTTACCTAACCTAACCTAACGTAACCTAACCTAACCTAACCTAACGTAACCTAACCTAACGTAACCTAACCTAACCTAACCTAACCTAACCTAACCCAACCTAACCTAACCTAACCTAACCTAACACAACTCAACCCAACCTAACCTAATCTAACCTAACCTAACCTAACCTAACCTAACCTAACCTAACGACGGTTGCAAGCGCTTTCACATTAAATATCGCAGTTCCCCACTTTTAATGGTGAAAAACACTGCATCTCAGTAATTGACATTGTTTAATGCGGTTTTACGACGGTTCATATCTTAACCTAACCTAACATTCGCAGTTGTATCTAAAAACGCTCTATTACACTGTTTTGTTCACAATTACGATATTTGCATAACCTCACAGTTTTTCACCAACTTATTGCAGTACAGAACGCTGTATCTCGCTAAATGACATTGTTCTTTAAGGTTTCACGATGCTTGCATGCGATTTAACGAGAATATCACAATATAGCAGTTTCGCACTTGTAACGGTAGAACACGCAATATTTGGCTTGTTCATGCCGTTTTGTGTGCTTTCACAACATTTCACCTATCGCAGTTTAATACTCGCTATAAAACAACACTATCTCGTTAGATGACGTCGTTTTTGGTAGTTTCACGACGCTACCTAGCATAACTAACCTAACCTAACCTAACCTTCGCACTTCTATCGTTAGAAAACGTTTTACTCGCCACTTTACAATGTTTTCTACAAGATTACGACGGTTTCATGCGCTTTCACATTAGATATCGTAGTTCCCGACTTGTAATGTTGAAAAACACTACATCTCACTAAGTGACATTGTTTAATGCGGTTTTACGACGGTTGATATGTCAACCTAACCTAACATTCGCACTTGTATCTAAAGACGCTCAATTACACTGTTTCGTTCACAATTACGATATTTGCTTGACCTCACAGTTTCTCACCAACTTATTACAGTACAGAACGCTGTATCTCGCTAAATGACATCGTTCTTTAAGGTTTCACGATACTTGCATGCGCTTTACCGAGAATGTCACAACATAGCACTTTCGCACTTGTAACGGTACAACACGCAGTATTTGGCTTGTTCATGCCGTTTTGTGTGCTTTCACAACATTTTACCTATCGCAGTTTCGTACTCGCAATAAAACAACACTATCTCGTTAGACGACGTTGTTTTTGGTAGTTTCACGACGCTACCTAGCTTAAACTAACATAACTCAACCTAACATGACCTTCGCACTTCTATCGTTAGAAAACGTTTTACTCGCTACTTTACATTGCTTTCTACAACATTACGACGGTTTCAAGCACTTTCACATTAGATATCACAGTTCCCAATTTGTAAAGGTGAAAAACACTGCATCTCACTAAGTGACATTGTTTAATGCGGTTTTACGACGGTTCATACCTTAACCTAACCTAACCTAACCTAACCTTACCTAACCTAACCTAACCTAACCCAACCCAACTTAACCTAACCTAACCTAACCTAACCTAAACTAACCTAACCCAACCTAACCTAACCTGACCCAACCTAACCCAACCCAACCCAACCTAACCTAAGCTAACCTAACCTAACCTAACCAAACCTAACCTAACCTAACTTAACCTAACCTAACGTAACCTAACCTAACCTATTCTAATGTAACCTAACCTTACCTGACCTAACCTAACCTAACGTAACCTAACCTAACCTAACATAACCTAACGTAACCTAACCTAACCTAACCTAACGTAACCTAACCTAACCTAACCCAACCTAACCCAACCCAACCCAACCCAACCCAACACCCAACCCAACCTAACCTAACCTAACCTAACCTTACCTAACCTAACCAAATTATCCTTACCTAACCTAACCTAACGTAACGTAACCTAACCTAACCTAACCTAACGTAACCTAACCTAACGTAACCTAACCTAACCTAACCTAACCTAACCCAACCTAACCTAACCTAACCTAACCTAACCGAACTCAACCCAACCTAACCTAATCTAACCTAACCTAACCTAACCTAACCAAACCTAACCTAACCTAACCTAACCTAACCTAACGACGGTTGCAAGCGCTTTCACATTAAATATCGCAGTTCCCCACTTTTAATGGTGAAAAACACTGCATCTCAGTAATTGACATTGTTTATTGCGGTTTTACGACGGTTCATATCTTAACCTAACCTAACATTCGCACTTGTATCTAAAAACGCTCTATTACACTGTTTTGTTCACAATTACGATATTTGCATAACCTCACAGTTTTTCACCAACTTATTGCAGTACAGAACGCTGTATCTCGCTAAATGACATTGTTCTTTAAGGTTTCACGATGCTTGCATGCGATTTCACGAGAATATCACAATATAGCAGTTTCGCACTTGTAACGGTAGAACACGCAGTATTTGGCTTGTTCATGCCGTTTTGTGTGCTTTCACAACATTTCACCTATCGCAGTTTAATACTCGCTATAAAACAACACTATCTCGTTAGATGACGTCGTTTTTGGTAGTTTCACGACGCTACCTAGCTTAAACTCACCTAACCTAACCTAACCTTCGCACTTCTATCGTTAGAAAACGTTTTACTCGCCACTTTACAATGTTTTCTACAAGATTACGACGGTTTCATGCGCTTTCACATTAGATATCGTAGTTCCCGACTTGTAATGTTGAAAAACACTACATCTCACTAAGTGACATTGTTTAATGCGGTTTTACGACGGTTGATATGTCAAACTAACCTAACATTCGAACTTGTATCTAAAGACGCTCAATTACACTGTTTCGTTCACAATTACGATATTTGCTTGACCTCACAGTTTCTCACCAACTTATTACAGTACAGAACGCTGTATCTCGCATATGACATCGTTCTTTAAGGTTTCACGATACTTGCATGCGCTTTACCGAGAATGTCACAACATAGCACTTTCGCACTTGTAACGGTACAACACGCAGTATTTGGCTTGTTCATGCCGTTTTGTGTGCTTTCACAACATTTCACCTATCGCAGTTTCGTACTCGCAATAAAACAACACTATCTCGTTAGATGACGTCGTTTTTGGTGGTTTCACGACGCTACCTAGCTTAAACTAACATAACTCAACCTAACATAACCTTCGCACTTCTATCGTTAGAAAACGTTTTACTCGCTACTTTACATTGCTTTCTACAACATTACGACGGTTTCAAGCGCTTTCACATGATATCGCAGTTCTCAACTTGTAAAGGTGAAAAACACTGCATCTCACTAAGTGACATTGTTTATTGCGGTTTTACGACGGTTCATACCTTAACCTAACCTAACCTAACCTAACCTTACCTAACCTAACCTAACCTAACCCAACCCAACTTAACCTAACCTAACCTAACCTAACCTAAACTAACCTAACCCAACCTAACCTAACCTGACCCAACCTAACCCAACCCAACCCAACCTAACCTAAGCTAACCTAACCTAACCTAACCAAACCTAACCTAACCTAACTTAACCTAACCTAACGTAACCTAACCTAACCTATTCTAATGTAACCTAACCTTACCTGACCTAACCTAACCTAACGTAACCTAACCTAACCTAACATAACCTAACGTAACCTAACCTAACCTAACCTAACGTAACCTAACCTAACCTAACCCAACCTAACCCAACCCAACCCAACCCAACCCAACACCCAACCCAACCTAACCTAACCTAACCTAACCTTACCTAACCTAACCAAATTATCCTTACCTAACCTAACCTAACGTAACGTAACCTAACCTAACCTAACCTAACGTAACCTAACCTAACGTAACCTAACCTAACCTAACCTAACCTAACCCAACCTAACCTAACCTAACCTAACCTAACCGAACTCAACCCAACCTAACCTAATCTAACCTAACCTAACCTAACCTAACCAAACCTAACCTAACCTAACCTAACCTAACCTAACGACGGTTGCAAGCGCTTTCACATTAAATATCGCAGTTCCCCACTTTTAATGGTGAAAAACACTGCATCTCAGTAATTGACATTGTTTATTGCGGTTTTACGACGGTTCATATCTTAACCTAACCTAACATTCGCACTTGTATCTAAAAACGCTCTATTACACTGTTTTGTTCACAATTACGATATTTGCATAACCTCACAGTTTTTCACCAACTTATTGCAGTACAGAACGCTGTATCTCGCTAAATGACATTGTTCTTTAAGGTTTCACGATGCTTGCATGCGATTTCACGAGAATATCACAATATAGCAGTTTCGCACTTGTAACGGTAGAACACGCAGTATTTGGCTTGTTCATGCCGTTTTGTGTGCTTTCACAACATTTCACCTATCGCAGTTTAATACTCGCTATAAAACAACACTATCTCGTTAGATGACGTCGTTTTTGGTAGTTTCACGACGCTACCTAGCTTAAACTCACCTAACCTAACCTAACCTTCGCACTTCTATCGTTAGAAAACGTTTTACTCGCCACTTTACAATGTTTTCTACAAGATTACGACGGTTTCATGCGCTTTCACATTAGATATCGTAGTTCCCGACTTGTAATGTTGAAAAACACTACATCTCACTAAGTGACATTGTTTAATGCGGTTTTACGACGGTTGATATGTCAAACTAACCTAACATTCGAACTTGTATCTAAAGACGCTCAATTACACTGTTTCGTTCACAATTACGATATTTGCTTGACCTCACAGTTTCTCACCAACTTATTACAGTACAGAACGCTGTATCTCGCATATGACATCGTTCTTTAAGGTTTCACGATACTTGCATGCGCTTTACCGAGAATGTCACAACATAGCACTTTCGCACTTGTAACGGTACAACACGCAGTATTTGGCTTGTTCATGCCGTTTTGTGTGCTTTCACAACATTTCACCTATCGCAGTTTCGTACTCGCAATAAAACAACACTATCTCGTTAGATGACGTCGTTTTTGGTGGTTTCACGACGCTACCTAGCTTAAACTAACATAACTCAACCTAACATAACCTTCGCACTTCTATCGTTAGAAAACGTTTTACTCGCTACTTTACATTGCTTTCTACAACATTACGACGGTTTCAAGCGCTTTCACATGATATCGCAGTTCTCAACTTGTAAAGGTGAAAAACACTGCATCTCACTAAGTGACATTGTTTATTGCGGTTTTACGACGGTTCATACCTTAACCTAACGTAACCTAACCTAACCTAACCCAACCTAACCTAACCTAACCTAACCTAACCTAACCAAACCTAACCTAACGTAACCTAACCTAACCTAACCTAACCTAACGACGGTTGCAAGCGCTTTCACAATAAATATCGCAGTTCCCCACTTTTAATGGTGAAAAACACTGCATCTCAGTAATTGACATTGTTTAATGCGGTTTTACGACGGTTCATATCTTAACCTAACCTAACATTCGCACTTGTATCTAAAAACGCTCTATTACACTGTTTTGTTCACAATTACGATATTTGCATAACCTCACAGTTTTTCACCAACTTATTGCAGTACAGAACGCTGTATCTCGCTAAATGACATTGTTCTTTAAGGTTTCACGATGCTTGCATGCGATTTAACGAGAATATCACAATATAGCAGTTTCGCACTTGTAACGGTAGAACACGCAGCATTTGGCTTGTTCATGCCGTTTTGTGTGCTTTCACAACATTTCACCTATCGCAGTTTAATACTCGCTATAAAACAACACTATCTCGTTAGACGACGACGTTTTTGGTTGTTTCACGACGCTACCTAGCTTAAACTAACCTAACCTAACCTAACCTTCGCACTTCTATCGTTAGAAAACGTTTTACTCGCCACTTTACAATGTTTTCTACAAGATTACGACGGTTTCATGCGCTTTCACATTAGATATCGTAGTTCCCGACTTGTAATGTTGAAAAACACTACATCTCACTAAGTGACATTGTTTAATGCGGTTTTACGACGGTTGATATGTCAACCTAACCTAACATTCGCACTTGTATCTGAAGACGCTCAATTACACTGTTTCGTTCACAATTACGATATTTGCTTGACCTCACAGTTTCTCACCAACTTATTACAGTACAGAACGCTGTATCTCGCTAAATGACATCGTTCTTTAAGGTTTCACGATACTTGCATGCGCTTTACCGAGAATGTCACAACATAGCAGTTTCGCACTTGTAACGGTACAACACGCAGTATTTGGCTTGTTCATGCCGTTTTGAGTGCTTTCACAACATTTTACCTGTCGCAGTTTCGTACTCGCATTAAAACAACACTATCTCGTTAGATGACGTCGTTTTTGGTGGTTTCACGACGCTACCTAGCTTAAACTAACATAACTCAACCTAACATAACCTTCGCACTTCTATCGTTAGAAAACGTCTTACTCGCTACTTTACATTGCTTTCTACAACATTACGACGGTTTCAAGCGCTTTCACATGATATCGCAGTTCCCAACTTGTAAAGGTGAAAAACACTGCATCTCACTAAGTGACATTGTTTATTGCGGTTTTACGACGGTTCATACCTTAACCTAACGTAACCTAACCTAACCTAACCCAACCTAACCTAACATAACCTAACCTAACCTAACCTAACCTAACCTAACGTAACCTAACCTAACCTAACCTAACCTAACCTAACGACGTTTGCAAGTGCTTTCACATTAGATATCGCAGTTCCCAACTTGTAATGGTGAAAAACACTGCATCTCAGTAATTGACATTGTTTAATGCGGTTTTACGACGGTTCATATCTTAACCTAACCTAACATTCGCACTTGTATCTAAAAACGCTCTATTACACTGTTTTGTTCACAATTACGATATTTGCATAACCTCACAGTTTTTCACCAACTTATTGCAGTACAGAACGCTGTATCTCGCTAAATGACATTGTTCTTTAAGGTTTCACGATGCTTCACTACAAAACTGCGCGAAAAATCGACAAGAAACAGAGAAGGCACATGCCGTTAAATCGCATGCTTGCATGCGATTTAACGAGAATATCACAATATAGCAGTTTCGCACTTGTAACGGTAGAACACGCAGTATTTGGCTTGTTCATGCCGTTTTGTGTGCTTTCACAACATTTCACCTATCGCAGTTTAATACTCGCTATAAAACAACACTATCTCGTTAGATGACGACGTTTTTGGTAGTTTCACGACGCTACCTAGCTTAAACTAACCTAACCTAACCTAACCTTCGCACTTCTATCGTTAGAAAACGTTTTACTCGCCACTTTACAATGTTTTCTACAAGATTACGACGGTTTCATGCGCTTTCACATTAGATATCGTAGTTCCCGACTTGTAATGTTGAAAAACACTACATCTCACTAAGTGACATTGTTTAATGCGGTTTTACGACGGTTGATATGTCAACCTAACCTAACATTCGCACTTGTATCTAAAGACGCTCAATTACACTGTTTCGTTCACAATTACGATATTTGCTTGACCTCACAGTTTCTCACCAACTTATTACAGTACAGAACGCTGTATCTCGCTAAATGACATCGTTCTTTAAGGTTTCACGATACTTGCATGCGCTTTACCGAGAATGTCACGACATAGCAGTTTCGCACTTGTAACGGTACAACACGCAGTATTTGGCTTGTTCATGCCGTTTTGAGTGCTTTCACAACATTTTACCTGTCGCAGTTTCGTACTCGCATTAAAACAACACTATCTCGTTAGATGACGTCGTTTTTGGTGGTTTCACGACGCTACCTAGCTAAAACTAACATAAACTAACCGGACCTTCGCACTTCTATCGTTAGAAAACGTTTTATTCGCTACTTTACAATGTTTTCTACAAGATTACGACGGTTTCATGCGCTTTCACATTAGATATCGCAGTTCCCGACTTGTAATGGTGAAATACACAGCATCTCACTAAGTGACATTGTTTAACGCGGTTTTAGCGCGGTTCATATCTTAACCTAACCTAACCTTACCTAAACCAACCTAACCTAACCTAACCTAACCTAACCAAACCTTACCTAACATACCCTAACCTAACCTAACCTAACCTAACCTAACCAAACCTAACCTAACCTAACCTAACGTAACCTAACCTAACCTAACCTAACCTAACGTAACCTAACCTAACCTAACCTAACCTAACGACGTTTGCAAGTGCTTTCACATTAGATATCGCAGTTCCCAACTTGTAATGGTGAAAAACACTGCATCTCACTAAGTGACATTGTTTAATGCGGTTTTACGACGGTTCATATCTTAACCTAACCTAACATTCGCACTTGTATCTAAAAACGCTCTATTACACTGTTTTGTTCACAATTACGATATTTGCATAACCTCACAGTTTTTCACCAACTTATTGCAGTACAGAACACTGTATCTCGCTAAATGACATTGTTCTTTAAGGTTTCACGATGCTTGCATGCGATTTAACGAGAATATCACAATATAGCAGTTTCGCACTTGTAACGGTAGAACACGCAGTATTTGGCTTGTTCATGCCGTTTTGTGTGCTTTCACAACATTTCACCTATCGCAGTTTAATACTCGCTATAAAACAAAACTATCTCGTTAGATGACGACGATTTTGGTAGTTTCACGACGCTACCTAGCTTAAACTAACCTAACCTAACCTAACCTTCGCACTTCTATCGTTAGAAAACGTTTTACTCGCCACTTTACAATGTTTTCTACAAGATTACGACGGTTTCATGCGCTTTCACATTAGATATCGTAGTTCCCGACTTGTAATGTTGAAAAACACTACATCTCACTAAGTGACATTGTTTAATGCGGTTTTACGACGGTTGATATGTCAACCTAACCTAACATTCGCACTTGTATCTAAAGACGCTCAATTACACTGTTTCGTTCACAATTACGATATTTGCTTGACCTCACAGTTTCTCACCAACTTATTACAGTACAGAACGCTGTATCTCGCTAAATGACATCGTTCTTTAAGGTTTCACGATACTTGCATGCGCTTTACCGAGAATGTCACAACATAGCACTTTCGCACTTGTAACGGTACCAAAGCAGTGGTGGTTGCGGATGCGAGCACTTGACTAATTGCTGTTCCTACGTTCTACAGGTGCCCTTCCTCGACGGACTAGGATACATTCCGATAGTGACTGCAGCACCGCATTCTTGACATAGACCTGCGCCTGCGCGGATCTCCAGTCTACGCATCGGGAAGCGGTGCCCTTCCTTGACGGACTAGGATACATTCCGATAGTGACTGCAGCACCGCATTCTTGTCGTAGACCTGCGCCTGCGCGGATCTCCGGTCTACGCATCAAAAGCAGTGGCCGGTGGCCCGCCCGCACCAAAGCAGTGGTGGTTGCGGATGCGAGCACTTGACTAATTGCTGTTCCTACGTTCTACAGGTGCCCTTCCTCGACGGACTAGGATACATTCCGATAGTGACTGCAGCACCGCATTCTTGACATAGACCTGCGCCTGCGCGGATCTCCAGTCTACGCATCGGGAAGCGGTGCCCTTCCTTGACGGACTAGGATACATTCCGATAGTGACTGCAGCACCGCATTCTTGTCGTAGACCTGCGCCTGCGCGGATCTCCGGTCTACGCATCAAAAGCAGTGGCCGGTGGCCCGCCCGCACCAAAGCAGTGGTGGTTGCGGATGCGAGCACTTGACTAATTGCTGTTCCTACGTTCTACAGGTCAGTTGGTTTCCTCAAGCTTTGGTATTACGTTTTGTCTTATACCGCAACCACCACCGCTGCTGCTGCTGCTTTTTGTGTTATTGGGACATTCGTGTATTCACGTTATAAGTTTCTTAGCACTGCTGCCAGGCCTGCATTGTTCTGTTCATAGCAATGACGAAGGATTTTGTGAAAGCTCTCGATGATTTCAAGCGTGAAATGAGACTTGAAATGCGCTCTGTTAAAGAAAGTGTGAAGTTTTGTAGCGACACTTGCGATGAAACCAAGGCGATTAACTCCGAACTGAAAGCTTTGAGGCAGGAACTGAGCGTCCTGCTCAAAAGTAACGAAGATCTCAAGAAAGAAAACAAGCAGCTAGCGCAACGAGTTGATGAGCTCGAACAATATAGCCGTTTGAATAATCTAGAGCTTAAGGGCGTGAAGGCAGCAGACAATGCTAATGATGTCATACGAAAACTTGGCGAAGTTATTGACGAACCAGTTTGTGCTGCTGACATTGACACATGTCACAAGATAGCAACACGAGTAACGGGCGAGAGCAACATTATCGTTCGCTTCGTGCGCCGAGACAAGCGACAGGCCGTTCTTGCGAAAGCTAGGAAACGACAGATCACAAATCAAATGCTAGGGCTTCCTGGATCCGATAGGGTGTACGTTAACGAACATTTAACCCGTGCTAATAAGCAACTACTGGGAGCCACAATTGCCCGCAAGAAAGAAATGTCTTGGAAATTCGTTTGGACAAGCGGGGGCAAGATTTTCGCCAGACGGAATGAATCTTCCAATGCCGTCAGGATTGCCGGTGAGAGCGATTTGTGCAAAATATCACAATAGCTGTATTATTTCTCGCTTGAGGAATCATGGCTATGTTCCAAATACCGACTTGTTCTTTATACAACTCTGAATCTTTCAACGCTAAGTTCCATAACCGACGCCAGGAACTGTCTGTTATTCACTTTAACATAAGAAGCCTCAAAAACAAAGGCGACCGCCTCGATCACCTTTTTACCTTACTAACAACAGAATTTGATGTATTAGTATTTTCTGAGACATGGTTGCTCACACATGATGACCGCCTTCATTTCAATAACTACGCTTATAACGGTCTCCTACGTCCCAATGGAAGAGGTGGAGGCCTTGCTATATATGCTAAATGCTGCTACCCGCACTCTGTTCTTGAGGACTACTCAATAATGAGCCCTAGTGTTGAATGTTTAGCGGTATCACTGCCCAATGTAATTGTCGTAGCAATTTATAGGCCACCGACTGGAAATAAGCGAGAGTTTCTAGATTTCCTTGAAAAAATGCTTGAAAATTTGAATTCTAGCACTCTTCCATTTGTACTCATGGGCGACATTAATATAAATCTATTGCATGACGACCCGTGCACTGCCGATTTCAACGGTGTTATTTCATCTTTCGCATGTTACAATCACATTACTTTGCCTACTAGAATTACTCTTGACACAGCCACCCTTTTAGATGTTTGTGTTACAAACATTGAACCGCGTAATATTGAATCTGGATTGCTGAGTTCGGACATTAGTGACCATATTCCAATTTTTTGTTTTATCAACAGAGTGCGCGAACGCAAGGTTACAGTTGATAGATATATGACGCGGCAAATAAATGATAAGAATTTAAACAAGTTTCAATGCCTCATTCGGAATATAAACTGGCATAACATATACAGTATTGATGACGTAAACAGGGCGTACTCAGAATTTATTAAGAAGTTTTTAAATGCCTATAATGACGCTTTTCCTCTAATTAGAAGAAGAGTAAATAGGAAGAAGTTCAGAAAGCCGTGGATAACCAAACATTTGCATGAAAAAATCTGCACTAAGAACAAAATGTACCACTCCTTTATTCAGAATCGGGATCCCAACATTCTAAAAGAGTATAAAAAGTATCGAAATCAACTGAGTAAAGAATTAAAGACAGCAAAAACAAATTATTTTATCGAGCGTTTTACGAGAATCCAAAACGACAGTGGTAAAGTATGGAGAGAAGTAGCTAATCTAACGAAAGGGAAAGATAATAATGCGCTGAACGAGATAAGTACGCCGGACGGAAATTTGTGTGGTTTTGATTTAGCTTGTGCTTTTAATAAGTACTTTGTCAATGTTGGTAAACCGCTCGGTGATACACCTGAACCTGATAATGTATTGATTAACAATATTACTTCTTTATCGAAGTCTGTGTTTTTTTCACCCAGTTCCTCTCAAGAAATAGTGATTTTAATCAACAAGTTAAAAAATGATGTATCTGCAGGTCATGACGATATAAAATCTGTCCCCATTAAGCGCGTTGCGCCTTTGATATCTGACGTATTGTCTTATCTTGTAAACCTAATGTTTACTACTGGTGTGTTTCCTGATGACCTAAAAATCGCCAAGGTTTGTCCGATATACAAAAGTGGCAATCGAATGGAAATGTCAAACTACCGACCAATTTCTGTGTTACCAGTATTTTCTAAATTATTTGAAGGAGTTATCAATTGCAGGCTCGAATGTTTTTTCACTAAACACAACCTGATATCTGCTTGCCAGTACGGTTTTCTGAAGAAAAAATCCGCAGAGCAGGCGCTACTCGTTATTAAAGACAAAATACTTGAAAATATAGAACACAAACACTACACTCTTGGTCTCTTTTTAGATTTTCGAAAGGCGTTTGACTGCGTACAGCACAATATCCTTTTAGAAAAGTTGAATTACTATGGTGTACGTGGTGTCACACATAACTTAGTGCAGGATTATTTACGTCATAGGATGCAGTACGTACGGGTGAATGATGTTGCATCTAACCGACTAACTGTCACTTGTGGAGTCCCTCAGGGCTCTATATTAGGACCTCTATTGTTTTTAATATATATTAATGATATTACTAAACTACCAGGCTCTCATGACATGATTATGTATGCGGATGATACGAACATATTTTTTACAGCCAAATCTCTTGTACAAGCGGAAGCTACGGTAAACTGGTACTTAGGAAACTTGCAGTCATGGCTACAACGCAACATGTTTTCCTTAAATTTATCCAAAACTAGCTACATTATTTTTAGGCCAATTAATACTGCTGATTCATATAAGGCCAATATTCAATTTGGTCGGGTAAGAATACATGAGGTCGACTGCATTAAATTTCTTGGTGTCTGGTTCCACCAGAACCTTTCATGGAACACACATGTGTCAAAATTAGCATCTGAAATAAGTAAAAGTGTTGGCTGTCTCTACAAAGTAGCTTGTCTGGTACCCGTGTGGTTGAGACTGCAGATGTATTATGCGCTTGTGTATTCTAAGTTAACCTATTGTATTCTCGTATGGGGAACAACTACGCTTACTAACTATCAAAAACTACTAGTACTCCAAAAGAGAGCCTTGCGGTGCATTCATGGGTACCGTGGCAGACCCAAAGACTTTTCCACGTTGCCATTGTTCCGTACTTACGATCTGCTTAAAGCGAACCAAGTCTACCTCTTTCGACTGTTGCAGTATATTAAGAGCAATCAACTGCACACTCAAGACTTTACTTTGTCTAACGATGCATATCACTTTCGAAAACAAATCCACCGGGTCCCTAAAACGCGCACAAACTATGGCAAACAAAAATTAAATTATCAGGTCACTGTGGTTATTAATAAAATGTTGACGAATGTTGATTTTGATGTTGCATTGAAATTATTCAAAAAACAAACAAAGAAATATTTACTCGAATCTGATTTGTGCTTTGTATAAGCTTGTATTAAGTTTATATTCTGTATATTTATAATGCTTTGTATTTTGTCTACGCTGCATGCTTGGCAGCATTGTGTTACACTGGCAAATGCAGCTAACACTGCAATTATGTGTTTTCGTTTTATTTATGTCAGACTGTACAAGGGAGCCGAGGCCTCTGTCAGGCACTCCAGCCTTTAGCCCCGGCTACCCCCTTTGTGTGAAAGGAAATAAACTTCACTTCACTTCACTTCACAACACGCAGTATTTGGCTTGTTCATGCCGTTTTGTGTGCTTTCACAACATTTTGCCTATCGCAGTTTCGTACTCGCAATTAAACAACACTATCTCGTTAGATGACGACGTTTTTGGTGGTTTCACGACGCTACCTAGCTTAAACTAACATAACCTAACATAACCTTCGCACTTCTATCGTTAAAAAACGTTTTACTCGCTACTTTACATTGCTTTCTACAACATTACGACGGTTTCAAGCGCTTTCACATTAGATATCGCAGTTCCCAACTTGTAAAGGTGAAAAACACTGCATCTCACTAAGTGACATTGTTTATTGCAGTTTTACGACGGTTCATACCTTAACCTAACGTAACCTAACCTAACCTAACCCAACCTAACCTAACATAACCTAACCTAACCTAACCTAACCTAACCTAACCAAACCTAACCTAACGTAACCTAACCTAACCTAACCTAACCTAACCTAACGACGTTTGCAAGTGCTTTCACATTAGATATCGCAGTTCCCAACTTGTAATGTTGAAAAACACTGCATCTCACTAAGTGACATTGTTTAATGCGGTTTTACGACGGTTCATATCTTAACCTAACCTAACATTCGTACTTGTATTGAAAAACGCTCTATTACACTGTTTCGTTCACAATTACGATATTTGCATAACCTCACAGTTTTTCACCAACTTATTGCAGTACAGAACGCTGTATCTCGCTAAATGACATCGTTCTTTAAGGTTTCACGATGCTTGCATGCGCTTTAACGAGAATATCACAATATAGCAGTTTCGCACTTGTAACGGTAGAACACGCAGTATTTGGCTTGTTCATGCCGTTTTGTGTGCATTCACAACATTTTACCTATCGCAGTTTAATACTCGCAATAAAACAACACTATCTCGTTAGATGACGTCGTTTTTGGTAGTTTCACGACGCTACCTAGCTTAAACTAACCTAACCTAACCTAACCTTCGCACTTCTATCGTTAGAAAACGTTTTACTCGCAACTTTACAATGTTTTCTACAAGATTACGACGGTTTCATGCGCTTTCACATTAGATATCGTAGTTCCCGACTTGTAATGTTGAAAAGCACTACATCTCACTAAGTGACATTGTATAATGCGGTTTTACGACGGTTCATATGTCAACCTAACCTAACAATCGCACTTGTATCTAAAGACGCTCAATTACACTGTTTCGTTCACAATTACGATATTTGCTTGACCTCAGTTTCTCACCAACTTATTACAGTACAGAACGCTGTATCTCGCTAAATGACATCGTTCTTTAAGGTTTCACGATACTTGCATGCGCTTTACCGAGAATGTCACAACATAGCAGTTTCGCACTTGTAACGGTACAACACGCAGTATTTGGCTTGTTCATGCCGTTTTGAGTGCTTTCACAACATTTTACCTGTCGCAGTTTCGTACTCGCATTAAAACAACACTATCTCGTTAGATGACGTCGTTTTTGGTGGTTTCACGACGCTACCTAGCTTAAACTAACATAACTCAAACTAACCGGACCTTCGCACTTCTATCGTTAGAAAACGTTTTATTCGCTACTTTACAATGTTTTCTACAAGATTACGACGGTTTCATGCGCTTTCACATTAGATATCGCAGTTCCCGACTTGTAATGGTGAAAAACACAGCATCTCACTAAGTGACATTGTTTAACGCGGTTTTAGCGCGGTTCATATCTTAACCTAACCTAACCTTACCTAAACCAACCTAACCTAACCTAACCTAACCTAACCAAACCTTACCTAACATACCCTAACCTAACCTAACCTAACCTAACCTAACCAAACCTAACCTAACCTAACCTAACCTAACCTAACCTAACCTAACGACGTTTGCAAGTGCTTTCACATTAGATATCGCAGTTCCCGACTTGTAATGGTGAAAAACACTGCATCTCACTAAGTGACATTGATTAATGCGGTTTTACGACGGTTCATATCTTAACCTAACCTAACATTCGCACTTGTATTTTCGCTCTATTACACTGTTCCGTTCACAATTAGGATATTTGCATAACCTCACAGTTTTTCACCAACTTATTGCAGTACAGAACGCTGTATCTCGCTAAATGACATTGTTCTTTAAGGTTTCACGATGCTTGCATGCGCTTTAACGAGAATATCACAATATAGCAGTTTCGCACTTGTAACGGTAGAACACGCAATATTTGGCTTGTTCATGCCGTTTTGTGTGCTTTCACAACATTTCACCTATCGCAGTTTAATACTCGCTATAAAACAACACTATCTCGTTAGATGACGTCGTTTTTGGTAGTTTCACGACGCTACCTAGCATAACTAACCTAACCTAACCTAACCTTCGCACTTCTATCGTTAGAAAACGTTTTACTCGCCACTTTACAATGTTTTCTACAAGATTACGACGGTTTCATGCGCTTTCACATTAGATATCGTAGTTCCCGACTTGTAATGTTGAAAAACACTACATCTCACTAAGTGACATTGTTTAATGCGGTTTTACGACGGTTGATATGTCAACCTAACCTAACATTCGCACTTGTATCTAAAGACGCTCAATTACACTGTTTCGTTCACAATTACGATATTTGCTTGACCTCACAGTTTCTCACCAACTTATTACAGTACAGAACGCTGTATCTCGCTAAATGACATCGTTCTTTAAGGTTTCACGATACTTGCATGCGCTTTACCGAGAATGTCACAACATAGCACTTTCGCACTTGTAACGGTACAACACGCAGTATTTGGCTTGTTCATGCCGCTTTGTGTGCTTTCACAACATTTTACCTATCGCAGTTTCGTACTCGCAATAAAACAACACTATCTCGTTAGACGACGTTGTTTTTGGTAGTTTCACGACGCTACCTAGCTTAAACTAACATAACTCAACCTAACATGACCTTCGCACTTCTATCGTTAGAAAACGTTTTACTCGCTACTTTACATTGCTTTCTACAACATTACGACGGTTTCAAGCACTTTCACATTAGATATCACAGTTCCCAATTTGTAAAGGTGAAAAACACTGCATCTCACTAAGTGACATTGTTTATTGCGGTTTTACGACGGTTCATACCTTAACCTAACCTAACCTAACCTAACCTTACCTAACCTAACCTAACCTAACCCAACCCAACTTAACCTAACCTAACCTAACCTAACCTAAACTAACCTAACCCAACCTAACCTAACCTGACCCAACCTAACCCAACCCAACCCAACCTAACCTAAGCTAACCTAACCTAACCTAACCAAACCTAACCTAACCTAACTTAACCTAACCTAACGTAACCTAACCTAACCTATTCTAATGTAACCTAACCTTACCTGACCTAACCTAACCTAACGTAACCTAACCTAACCTAACATAACCTAACGTAACCTAACCTAACCTAACCTAACGTAACCTAACCTAACCTAACCCAACCTAACCCAACCCAACCCAACCCAACCCAACACCCAACCCAACCTAACCTAACCTAACCTAACCTTACCTAACCTAACCAAATTATCCTTACCTAACCTAACCTAACGTAACGTAACCTAACCTAACCTAACCTAACGTAACCTAACCTAACGTAACCTAACCTAACCTAACCTAACCTAACCCAACCTAACCTAACCTAACCTAACCTAACCGAACTCAACCCAACCTAACCTAATCTAACCTAACCTAACCTAACCTAACCAAACCTAACCTAACCTAACCTAACCTAACCTAACGACGGTTGCAAGCGCTTTCACATTAAATATCGCAGTTCCCCACTTTTAATGGTGAAAAACACTGCATCTCAGTAATTGACATTGTTTATTGCGGTTTTACGACGGTTCATATCTTAACCTAACCTAACATTCGCACTTGTATCTAAAAACGCTCTATTACACTGTTTTGTTCACAATTACGATATTTGCATAACCTCACAGTTTTTCACCAACTTATTGCAGTACAGAACACTGTATCTCGCTAAATGACATTGTTCTTTAAGGTTTCACGATGCTTGCATGCGATTTAACGAGAATATCACAATATAGCAGTTTCGCACTTGTAACGGTAGAACACGCAGTATTTGGCTTGTTCATGCCGTTTTGTGTGCTTTCACAACATTTCACCTATCGCAGTTTAATACTCGCTATAAAACAAAACTATCTCGTTAGATGACGACGATTTTGGTAGTTTCACGACGCTACCTAGCTTAAACTAACCTAACCTAACCTAACCTTCGCACTTCTATCGTTAGAAAACGTTTTACTCGCCACTTTACAATGTTTTCTACAAGATTACGACGGTTTCATGCGCTTTCACATTAGATATCGTAGTTCCCGACTTGTAATGTTGAAAAACACTACATCTCACTAAGTGACATTGTTTAATGCGGTTTTACGACGGTTGATATGTCAACCTAACCTAACATTCGCACTTGTATCTAAAGACGCTCAATTACACTGTTTCGTTCACAATTACGATATTTGCTTGACCTCACAGTTTCTCACCAACTTATTACAGTACAGAACGCTGTATCTCGCTAAATGACATCGTTCTTTAAGGTTTCACGATACTTGCATGCGCTTTACCGAGAATGTCACAACATAGCACTTTCGCACTTGTAACGGTACCAAAGCAGTGGTGGTTGCGGATGCGAGCACTTGACTAATTGCTGTTCCTACGTTCTACAGGTGCCCTTCCTCGACGGACTAGGATACATTCCGATAGTGACTGCAGCACCGCATTCTTGACATAGACCTGCGCCTGCGCGGATCTCCAGTCTACGCATCGGGAAGCGGTGCCCTTCCTTGACGGACTAGGATACATTCCGATAGTGACTGCAGCACCGCATTCTTGTCGTAGACCTGCGCCTGCGCGGATCTCCGGTCTACGCATCAAAAGCAGTGGCCGGTGGCCCGCCCGCACCAAAGCAGTGGTGGTTGCGGATGCGAGCACTTGACTAATTGCTGTTCCTACGTTCTACAGGTGCCCTTCCTCGACGGACTAGGATACATTCCGATAGTGACTGCAGCACCGCATTCTTGACATAGACCTGCGCCTGCGCGGATCTCCAGTCTACGCATCGGGAAGCGGTGCCCTTCCTTGACGGACTAGGATACATTCCGATAGTGACTGCAGCACCGCATTCTTGTCGTAGACCTGCGCCTGCGCGGATCTCCGGTCTACGCATCAAAAGCAGTGGCCGGTGGCCCGCCCGCACCAAAGCAGTGGTGGTTGCGGATGCGAGCACTTGACTAATTGCTGTTCCTACGTTCTACAGGTCAGTTGGTTTCCTCAAGCTTTGGTATTACGTTTTGTCTTATACCGCAACCACCACCGCTGCTGCTGCTGCTTTTTGTGTTATTGGGACATTCGTGTATTCACGTTATAAGTTTCTTAGCACTGCTGCCAGGCCTGCATTGTTCTGTTCATAGCAATGACGAAGGATTTTGTGAAAGCTCTCGATGATTTCAAGCGTGAAATGAGACTTGAAATGCGCTCTGTTAAAGAAAGTGTGAAGTTTTGTAGCGACACTTGCGATGAAACCAAGGCGATTAACTCCGAACTGAAAGCTTTGAGGCAGGAACTGAGCGTCCTGCTCAAAAGTAACGAAGATCTCAAGAAAGAAAACAAGCAGCTAGCGCAACGAGTTGATGAGCTCGAACAATATAGCCGTTTGAATAATCTAGAGCTTAAGGGCGTGAAGGCAGCAGACAATGCTAATGATGTCATACGAAAACTTGGCGAAGTTATTGACGAACCAGTTTGTGCTGCTGACATTGACACATGTCACAAGATAGCAACACGAGTAACGGGCGAGAGCAACATTATCGTTCGCTTCGTGCGCCGAGACAAGCGACAGGCCGTTCTTGCGAAAGCTAGGAAACGACAGATCACAAATCAAATGCTAGGGCTTCCTGGATCCGATAGGGTGTACGTTAACGAACATTTAACCCGTGCTAATAAGCAACTACTGGGAGCCACAATTGCCCGCAAGAAAGAAATGTCTTGGAAATTCGTTTGGACAAGCGGGGGCAAGATTTTCGCCAGACGGAATGAATCTTCCAATGCCGTCAGGATTGCCGGTGAGAGCGATTTGTGCAAAATATCACAATAGCTGTATTATTTCTCGCTTGAGGAATCATGGCTATGTTCCAAATACCGACTTGTTCTTTATACAACTCTGAATCTTTCAACGCTAAGTTCCATAACCGACGCCAGGAACTGTCTGTTATTCACTTTAACATAAGAAGCCTCAAAAACAAAGGCGACCGCCTCGATCACCTTTTTACCTTACTAACAACAGAATTTGATGTATTAGTATTTTCTGAGACATGGTTGCTCACACATGATGACCGCCTTCATTTCAATAACTACGCTTATAACGGTCTCCTACGTCCCAATGGAAGAGGTGGAGGCCTTGCTATATATGCTAAATGCTGCTACCCGCACTCTGTTCTTGAGGACTACTCAATAATGAGCCCTAGTGTTGAATGTTTAGCGGTATCACTGCCCAATGTAATTGTCGTAGCAATTTATAGGCCACCGACTGGAAATAAGCGAGAGTTTCTAGATTTCCTTGAAAAAATGCTTGAAAATTTGAATTCTAGCACTCTTCCATTTGTACTCATGGGCGACATTAATATAAATCTATTGCATGACGACCCGTGCACTGCCGATTTCAACGGTGTTATTTCATCTTTCGCATGTTACAATCACATTACTTTGCCTACTAGAATTACTCTTGACACAGCCACCCTTTTAGATGTTTGTGTTACAAACATTGAACCGCGTAATATTGAATCTGGATTGCTGAGTTCGGACATTAGTGACCATATTCCAATTTTTTGTTTTATCAACAGAGTGCGCGAACGCAAGGTTACAGTTGATAGATATATGACGCGGCAAATAAATGATAAGAATTTAAACAAGTTTCAATGCCTCATTCGGAATATAAACTGGCATAACATATACAGTATTGATGACGTAAACAGGGCGTACTCAGAATTTATTAAGAAGTTTTTAAATGCCTATAATGACGCTTTTCCTCTAATTAGAAGAAGAGTAAATAGGAAGAAGTTCAGAAAGCCGTGGATAACCAAACATTTGCATGAAAAAATCTGCACTAAGAACAAAATGTACCACTCCTTTATTCAGAATCGGGATCCCAACATTCTAAAAGAGTATAAAAAGTATCGAAATCAACTGAGTAAAGAATTAAAGACAGCAAAAACAAATTATTTTATCGAGCGTTTTACGAGAATCCAAAACGACAGTGGTAAAGTATGGAGAGAAGTAGCTAATCTAACGAAAGGGAAAGATAATAATGCGCTGAACGAGATAAGTACGCCGGACGGAAATTTGTGTGGTTTTGATTTAGCTTGTGCTTTTAATAAGTACTTTGTCAATGTTGGTAAACCGCTCGGTGATACACCTGAACCTGATAATGTATTGATTAACAATATTACTTCTTTATCGAAGTCTGTGTTTTTTTCACCCAGTTCCTCTCAAGAAATAGTGATTTTAATCAACAAGTTAAAAAATGATGTATCTGCAGGTCATGACGATATAAAATCTGTCCCCATTAAGCGCGTTGCGCCTTTGATATCTGACGTATTGTCTTATCTTGTAAACCTAATGTTTACTACTGGTGTGTTTCCTGATGACCTAAAAATCGCCAAGGTTTGTCCGATATACAAAAGTGGCAATCGAATGGAAATGTCAAACTACCGACCAATTTCTGTGTTACCAGTATTTTCTAAATTATTTGAAGGAGTTATCAATTGCAGGCTCGAATGTTTTTTCACTAAACACAACCTGATATCTGCTTGCCAGTACGGTTTTCTGAAGAAAAAATCCGCAGAGCAGGCGCTACTCGTTATTAAAGACAAAATACTTGAAAATATAGAACACAAACACTACACTCTTGGTCTCTTTTTAGATTTTCGAAAGGCGTTTGACTGCGTACAGCACAATATCCTTTTAGAAAAGTTGAATTACTATGGTGTACGTGGTGTCACACATAACTTAGTGCAGGATTATTTACGTCATAGGATGCAGTACGTACGGGTGAATGATGTTGCATCTAACCGACTAACTGTCACTTGTGGAGTCCCTCAGGGCTCTATATTAGGACCTCTATTGTTTTTAATATATATTAATGATATTACTAAACTACCAGGCTCTCATGACATGATTATGTATGCGGATGATACGAACATATTTTTTACAGCCAAATCTCTTGTACAAGCGGAAGCTACGGTAAACTGGTACTTAGGAAACTTGCAGTCATGGCTACAACGCAACATGTTTTCCTTAAATTTATCCAAAACTAGCTACATTATTTTTAGGCCAATTAATACTGCTGATTCATATAAGGCCAATATTCAATTTGGTCGGGTAAGAATACATGAGGTCGACTGCATTAAATTTCTTGGTGTCTGGTTCCACCAGAACCTTTCATGGAACACACATGTGTCAAAATTAGCATCTGAAATAAGTAAAAGTGTTGGCTGTCTCTACAAAGTAGCTTGTCTGGTACCCGTGTGGTTGAGACTGCAGATGTATTATGCGCTTGTGTATTCTAAGTTAACCTATTGTATTCTCGTATGGGGAACAACTACGCTTACTAACTATCAAAAACTACTAGTACTCCAAAAGAGAGCCTTGCGGTGCATTCATGGGTACCGTGGCAGACCCAAAGACTTTTCCACGTTGCCATTGTTCCGTACTTACGATCTGCTTAAAGCGAACCAAGTCTACCTCTTTCGACTGTTGCAGTATATTAAGAGCAATCAACTGCACACTCAAGACTTTACTTTGTCTAACGATGCATATCACTTTCGAAAACAAATCCACCGGGTCCCTAAAACGCGCACAAACTATGGCAAACAAAAATTAAATTATCAGGTCACTGTGGTTATTAATAAAATGTTGACGAATGTTGATTTTGATGTTGCATTGAAATTATTCAAAAAACAAACAAAGAAATATTTACTCGAATCTGATTTGTGCTTTGTATAAGCTTGTATTAAGTTTATATTCTGTATATTTATAATGCTTTGTATTTTGTCTACGCTGCATGCTTGGCAGCATTGTGTTACACTGGCAAATGCAGCTAACACTGCAATTATGTGTTTTCGTTTTATTTATGTCAGACTGTACAAGGGAGCCGAGGCCTCTGTCAGGCACTCCAGCCTTTAGCCCCGGCTACCCCCTTTGTGTGAAAGGAAATAAACTTCACTTCACTTCACTTCACAACACGCAGTATTTGGCTTGTTCATGCCGTTTTGTGTGCTTTCACAACATTTTGCCTATCGCAGTTTCGTACTCGCAATTAAACAACACTATCTCGTTAGATGACGACGTTTTTGGTGGTTTCACGACGCTACCTAGCTTAAACTAACATAACCTAACATAACCTTCGCACTTCTATCGTTAAAAAACGTTTTACTCGCTACTTTACATTGCTTTCTACAACATTACGACGGTTTCAAGCGCTTTCACATTAGATATCGCAGTTCCCAACTTGTAAAGGTGAAAAACACTGCATCTCACTAAGTGACATTGTTTATTGCAGTTTTACGACGGTTCATACCTTAACCTAACGTAACCTAACCTAACCTAACCCAACCTAACCTAACATAACCTAACCTAACCTAACCTAACCTAACCTAACCAAACCTAACCTAACGTAACCTAACCTAACCTAACCTAACCTAACCTAACGACGTTTGCAAGTGCTTTCACATTAGATATCGCAGTTCCCAACTTGTAATGTTGAAAAACACTGCATCTCACTAAGTGACATTGTTTAATGCGGTTTTACGACGGTTCATATCTTAACCTAACCTAACACTCGTACTTGTATTGAAAAACGCTCTATTACACTGTTTCGTTCACAATTACGATATTTGCATAACCTCACAGTTTTTCACCAACTTATTGCAGTACAGAACGCTGTATCTCGCTAAATGACATCGTTCTTTAAGGTTTCACGATGCTTGCATGCGCTTTAACGAGAATATCACAATATAGCAGTTTCGCACTTGTAACGGTAGAACACGCAGTATTTGGCTTGTTCATGCCGTTTTGTGTGCATTCACAACATTTTACCTATCGCAGTTTAATACTCGCAATAAAACAACACTATCTCGTTAGATGACGTCGTTTTTGGTAGTTTCACGACGCTACCTAGCTTAAACTAACCTAACCTAACCTAACCTTCGCACTTCTATCGTTAGAAAACGTTTTACTCGCAACTTTACAATGTTTTCTACAAGATTACGACGGTTTCATGCGCTTTCACATTAGATATCGTAGTTCCCGACTTGTAATGTTGAAAAGCACTACATCTCACTAAGTGACATTGTATAATGCGGTTTTACGACGGTTCATATGTCAACCTAACCTAACAATCGCACTTGTATCTAAAGACGCTCAATTACACTGTTTCGTTCACAATTACGATATTTGCTTGACCTCAGTTTCTCACCAACTTATTACAGTACAGAACGCTGTATCTCGCTAAATGACATCGTTCTTTAAGGTTTCACGATACTTGCATGCGCTTTACCGAGAATGTCACAACATAGCAGTTTCGCACTTGTAACGGTACAACACGCAGTATTTGGCTTGTTCATGCCGTTTTGAGTGCTTTCACAACATTTTACCTGTCGCAGTTTCGTACTCGCATTAAAACAACACTATCTCGTTAGATGACGTCGTTTTTGGTGGTTTCACGACGCTACCTAGCTTAAACTAACATAACTCAAACTAACCGGACCTTCGCACTTCTATCGTTAGAAAACGTTTTATTCGCTACTTTACAATGTTTTCTACAAGATTACGACGGTTTCATGCGCTTTCACATTAGATATCGCAGTTCCCGACTTGTAATGGTGAAAAACACAGCATCTCACTAAGTGACATTGTTTAACGCGGTTTTAGCGCGGTTCATATCTTAACCTAACCTAACCTTACCTAAACCAACCTAACCTAACCTAACCTAACCTAACCAAACCTTACCTAACATACCCTAACCTAACCTAACCTAACCTAACCTAACCAAACCTAACCTAACCTAACCTAACCTAACCTAACCTAACCTAACCTAACCTAACCTAACCTAACGACGTTTGCAAGTGCTTTCACATTAGATATCGCAGTTCCCGACTTGTAATGGTGAAAAACACTGCATCTCACTAAGTGACATTGATTAATGCGGTTTTACGACGGTTCATATCTTAACCTAACCTAACATTCGCACTTGTATTTTCGCTCTATTACACTGTTTCGTTCACAATTAGGATATTTGCATAACCTCACAGTTTTTCACCAACTTATTGCAGTACAGAACGCTGTATCTCGCTAAATGACATTGTTCTTTAAGGTTTCACGATGCTTGCATGCGCTTTAACGAGAATATCACAATATAGCAGTTTCGCACTTGTAACGGTAGAACACGCAATATTTGGCTTGTTCATGCCGTTTTGTGTGCTTTCACAACATTTCACCTATCGCAGTTTAATACTCGCTATAAAACAACACTATCTCGTTAGATGACGTCGTTTTTGGTAGTTTCACGACGCTACCTAGCATAACTAACCTAACCTAACCTAACCTTCGCACTTCTATCGTTAGAAAACGTTTTACTCGCCACTTTACAATGTTTTCTACAAGATTACGACGGTTTCATGCGCTTTCACATTAGATATCGTAGTTCCCGACTTGTAATGTTGAAAAACACTACATCTCACTAAGTGACATTGTTTAATGCGGTTTTACGACGGTTGATATGTCAACCTAACCTAACATTCGCACTTGTATCTAAAGACGCTCAATTACACTGTTTCGTTCACAATTACGATATTTGCTTGACCTCACAGTTTCTCACCAACTTATTACAGTACAGAACGCTGTATCTCGCTAAATGACATCGTTCTTTAAGGTTTCACGATACTTGCATGCGCTTTACCGAGAATGTCACAACATAGCACTTTCGCACTTGTAACGGTACAACACGCAGTATTTGGCTTGTTCATGCCGTTTTGTGTGCTTTCACAACATTTTACCTATCGCAGTTTCGTACTCGCAATAAAACAACACTATCTCGTTAGACGACGTTGTTTTTGGTAGTTTCACGACGCTACCTAGCTTAAACTAACATAACTCAACCTAACATGACCTTCGCACTTCTATCGTTAGAAAACGTTTTACTCGCTACTTTACATTGCTTTCTACAACATTACGACGGTTTCAAGCACTTTCACATTAGATATCACAGTTCCCAATTTGTAAAGGTGAAAAACACTGCATCTCACTAAGTGACATTGTTTATTGCGGTTTTACGACGGTTCATACCTTAACCTAACCTAACCTAACCTAACCTTACCTAACCTAACCTAACCTAACCCAACCCAACTTAACCTAACCTAACCTAAACTAACCTAACCCAACCTAACCTAACCTGACCCAACCTAACCCAACCCAACCCAACCTAACCTAAGCTAACCTAACCTAACCTAACCAAACCTAACCTAACCTAACTTAACCTAACCTAACGTAACCTAACCTAACCTATTCTAATGTAACCTAACCTTACCTGACCTAACCTAACCTAACGTAACCTAACCTAACCTAACATAACCTAACGTAACCTAACCTAACCTAACCTAACGTAACCTAACCTAACCTAACCCAACCTAACCCAACCCAACCCAACCCAACCCAACACCCAACCCAACCTAACCTAACCTAACCTAACCTTACCTAACCTAACCAAATTATCCTTACCTAACCTAACCTAACGTAACGTAACCTAACCTAACCTAACCTAACGTAACCTAACCTAACGTAACCTAACCTAACCTAACCTAACCTAACCCAACCTAACCTAACCTAACCTAACCTAACCGAACTCAACCCAACCTAACCTAATCTAACCTAACCTAACCTAACCTAACCAAACCTAACCTAACCTAACCTAACCTAACCTAACGACGGTTGCAAGCGCTTTCACATTAAATATCGCAGTTCCCCACTTTTAATGGTGAAAAACACTGCATCTCAGTAATTGACATTGTTTATTGCGGTTTTACGACGGTTCATATCTTAACCTAACCTAACATTCGCACTTGTATCTAAAAACGCTCTATTACACTGTTTTGTTCACAATTACGATATTTGCATAACCTCACAGTTTTTCACCAACTTATTGCAGTACAGAACGCTGTATCTCGCTAAATGACATTGTTCTTTAAGGTTTCACGATGCTTGCATGCGATTTCACGAGAATATCACAATATAGCAGTTTCGCACTTGTAACGGTAGAACACGCAGTATTTGGCTTGTTCATGCCGTTTTGTGTGCTTTCACAACATTTCACCTATCGCAGTTCAATACTCGCTATAAAACAACACTATCTCGTTAGATGACGTCGTTTTTGGTAGTTTCACGACGCTACCTAGCTTAAACTCACCTAACCTAACCTAACCTTCGCACTTCTATCGTTAGAAAACGTTTTACTCGCCACTTTACAATGTTTTCTACAAGATTACGACGGTTTCATGCGCTTTCACATTAGATATCGTAGTTCCCGACTTGTAATGTTGAAAAACACTACATCTCACTAAGTGACATTGTTTAATGCGGTTTTACGACGGTTGATATGTCAAACTAACCTAACATTCAAACTTGTATCTAAAGACGCTCAATTACACTGTTTCGTTCACAATTACGATATTTGCTTGACCTCACAGTTTCTCACCAACTTATTACAGTACAGAACGCTGTATCTCGCATATGACATCGTTCTTTAAGGTTTCACGATACTTGCATGCGCTTTACCGAGAATGTCACAACATAGCACTTTCGCACTTGTAACGGTACAACACGCAGTATTTGGCTTGTTCATGCCGTTTTGTGTGCTTTCACAACATTTCACCTATCGCAGTTTCGTACTCGCAATAAAACAACACTATCTCGTTAGATGACGTCGTTTTTGGTGGTTTCACGACGCTACCTAGCTTAAACTAACATAACTCAACCTAACATAACCTTCGCACTTCTATCGTTAGAAAACGTTTTACTCGCTACTTTACATTGCTTTCTACAACATTACGACGGTTTCAAGCGCTTTCACATGATATCGCAGTTCTCAACTTGTAAAGGTGAAAAACACTGCATCTCACTAAGTGACATTGTTTATTGCGGTTTTACGACGGTTCATACCTTAACCTAACGTAACCTAACCTAACCTAACCCAACCTAACCTAACCTAACCTAACCTAACCTAACCTAACGTAACCTAACCTAACATAACCTAACCTAACCTAACCTAGCCTAACGACGTTTGCAAGTGCTTTCACATTAGATATCGCAGTTCCCAACTTGTAATGGTGAAAAACACTGCATCTCACTAAGTGACATTGTTTAATGCGGTTTTACGACGGTTCATATCTTAACCTAACCTAACATTCGCACTTGTATTAAAAAACGCTCTATTACACTGTTTCGTTCACAATTAGGATATTTACATAACCTCACAGTTTTTCACCAACTTATTGCAGTACAGAACGCTGTATCTCGCTAAATGACATCGTTCTTTAAGGTTTCACGATGCTTGCATGCGCTTTAACGAGAATATCACAACATAGCAGTTTCGCACTTGTAACGGTACAACACGCAGTATTTGGCTTGTTCATGCCGTTTTGTGTGCTTTCACAACATTTCACCTATCGCAGTTTCGTACTCGCAATAAAACAACACTATCTCGTTAGATGACGTTGTTTTTGGTAGTTTCACGACTCTACCTAGCTTAAACTAACATAACTCAACCTAACATGACCTTCGCACTTCTATCGTTAGAAAACGTTTTACTCGCTACTTTACATTGCTTTCTACAACATTACGACGGTTTCAAGCGCTTTCACATTAGATATCACAGTTCCCAACTTGTAAAGGTGAAAAACACTGCATCTCACTAAGTGACATTGTTTAATGCGGTTTTACGACGGTTCATACCTTAACCTAACCTAACCTAACCTACCCTTACCTAACCTAACCTAACCTAACCCAACCCAACTTAACCTAACCTAACCTAACCTAACCTAAACTAACCCAACCCAACCTAACCTAACCTAAGCTAACCTAACCTAACCTAACCAAACCTAACCTAACCTAACTTAACCTAACCTAACGTAACCTAACCTAACCTATTCTAACGTAACCTAACCTTACCTGACCTAACCTAACCTAACGTAACCTAACCTAACCTAACATAACCTAACGTAACCTAACCTAACCTAACCTAACGTAACCTAACCTAACCTAACCCAACCTAACCCAACCCAACCCAACCCAACAACACCCAACCCAACCTAACCTAACCTAACCTAACCTTACCTAACCTAACCAACTTATCCTTACCTAACCTAACCTAACCTAACGTAACGTAACCTAACCTAACCTAACCTAACGTAACCTAACCTAACGTAACCTAACCTAACCTAACCTAACCTAACCCAACCTAACCTAACCTAACCTAACCTAACCCAACTCAACCCAACCTAACCTAATCTAACCTAACCTAACCTAACCTAACCAAACCTAACCTAACCTAACCTAACCTAACCTAACCTAACGACGGTTGCAAGCGCTTTCACATTAAATATCGCAGTTCCCCACTTTTAATGGTGAAAAACACTGCATCTCAGTAATTGACATTGTTTAATGCGGTTTTACGACGGTTCATATCTTAACCTAACCTAACATTCGCACTTGTATCTAAAAACGCTCTATTACACTGTTTTGTTCACAATTACGATATTTGCATAACCTCACAGTTTTTCACCAACTTATTGCAGTACAGAACGCTGTATCTCGCTAAATGACATTGTTCTTTAAGGTTTCACGATGCTTGCATGCGATTTAACGAGAATATCACAATATAGCAGTTTCGCACTTGTAACGGTAGAACACGCAGTATTTGGCTTGTTCATGCCGTTTTGTGTACTTTCACAACATTTCACCTATCGCAGTTTAATACTCGCTATAAAACAACACTATCTCGTTAGATGACGTCGTTTTTGGTAGTTTCACGACGCTACCTAGCTTAAACTAACCTAACCTAACCTAACCTTCGCACTTCTATCGTTAGAAAACGTTTTACTCGCCACTTCACAATGTTTTCTACAAGATTACGACGGTTTCATGCGCTTTCACATTAGATATCGTAGTTCCCGACTTGTAATGTTGAAAAACACTACATCTCACTAAGTGACATTGTTTAATGCGGTTTTACGACGGTTGATATGTCAACTTGACCTAACATTCGCACTTGTATCTAAAGACGCTCAATTACACTGTTTCGTTCACAATTACGATATTTGCTTGACCTCACAGTTTCTCACCAACTTATTACAGTACAGAACGCTGTATCTCGCTAAATGACATCGTTCTTTAAGGTTTCACGATACTTGCATGCGCTTTACCGAGAATGTCACAACATAGCACTTTCGCACTTGTAACGGTACAACACGCAGTATTTGGCTTGTTCATGCCGTTTTGTGTGCTTTCACAACATTTTACCTATCGCCGTTTCGTACTCGCAATAAAACAACACTATCTCGTTAGATGACGTCGTTTTTGGTGGTTTCACGACGCTACCTAGCTTAAACTAACATGACTCAACCTAACATAACCTTCGCACTTCTATCGATAGAAAACGTTTTACTCGCTACTTTACATTGCTTTCTACAACATTACGACGGTTTCAAGCGCTTTCACATTAGATATCGCAGTTCCCAACTTGTAAAGGTGAAAAACACTGCATCTCACTAAGTGACATTGTTTATTGCGGTTTTACGACGGTTCATACCTTAACCTAACGTAACCTAACCTAACCTAACCCAACCTAACCTAACATAACCTAACCTAACCTAACCTAACCAAACCTAACCTAACGTAACCTAACCTAACCTAACCTAACCTAACCTAACCTAACGACGGTTGCAAGCGCTTTCACATTAAATATCGCAGTTCCCCACTTTTAATGGTGAAAAACACTGCATCTCAGTAATTGACATTGTTTAATGCGGTTTTACGACGGTTCATATCTTAACCTAACCTAACATTCGCACTTGTATCTAAAAACGCTCTATTACACTGTTTTGTTCACAATTACGATATTTGCATAACCTCACAGTTTTTCACCAACTTATTGCAGTACAGAACGCTGTATCTCGCTAAATGACATTGTTCTTTAAGGTTTCACGATGCTTGCATGCGATTTAACGAGAATATCACAATATAGCAGTTTCGCACTTGTAACGGTAGAACACGCAGTATTTGGCTTGTTCATGCCGTTTTGTGTGCTTTCACAACATTTCACCTATCGCAGTTTAATACTCGCTATAAAACAACACTATCTCGTTAGACGACGACGTTTTTGGTTGTTTCACGACGCTACCTAGCTTAAACTAACCTAACCTAACCTAACCTTCGCACTTCTATCGTTAGAAATGTTTTACTCGCCACTTTACAATGTTTTCTACAAGATTACGACGGTTTCATGCGCTTTCACATTAGATATCGTAGTTCCCGACTTGTAATGTTGAAAAACACTACATCTCACTAAGTGACATTGTTTAATGCGGTTTTACGACGGTTGATATGTCAACCTAACCTAACATTCGCACTTGTATCTGAAGACGCTCAATTACACTGTTTCGTTCACAATTACGATATTTGCTTGACCTCACAGTTTCTCACCAACTTATTACAGTACAGAACGCTGTATCTCGCTAAATGACATCGTTCTTTAAGGTTTCACGATACTTGCATGCGCTTTACCGAGAATGTCACAACATAGCAGTTTCGCACTTGTAACGGTACAACACGCAGTATTTGGCTTGTTCATGCCGTTTTGAGTGCTTTCACAACATTTTACCTGTCGCAGTTTCGTACTCGCATTAAAACAACACTATCTCGTTAGATGACGTCGTTTTTGGTGGTTTCACGACGCTACCTAGCTTAAACTAACATAACTCAACCTAACATAACCTTCGCACTTCTATCGTTAGAAAACGTCTTACTCGCTACTTTACATTGCTTTCTACAACATTACGACGGTTTCAAGCGCTTTCACATGATATCGCAGTTCCCAACTTGTAAAGGTGAAAAACACTGCATCTCACTAAGTGACATTGTTTATTGCGGTTTTACGACGGTTCATACCTTAACCTAACGTAACCTAACCTAACCTAACCCAACCTAACCTAACATAACCTAACCTAACCTAACCTAACCTAACCTAACGTAACCTAACCTAACCTAACCTAACCTAACCTAACCTAACGACGTTTGCAAGTGCTTTCACATTAGATATCGCAGTTCCCAACTTGTAATGGTGAAAAACACTGCATCTCAGTAATTGACATTGTTTAATGCGGTTTTACGACGGTTGATATGTCAACCTAACCTAACATTCGCACTTGTATCTAAAGACGCTCAATTACACTGTTTCGTTCACAATTACGATATTTGCTTGACCTCACAGTTTCTCACCAACTTATTACAGTACAGAACGCTGTATCTCGCTAAATGACATCGTTCTTTAAGGTTTCACGATACTTGCATGCGCTTTACCGAGAATGTCACGACATAGCAGTTTCGCACTTGTAACGGTACAACACGCAGTATTTGGCTTGTTCATGCCGTTTTGAGTGCTTTCACAACATTTTACCTGTCGCAGTTTCGTACTCGCATTAAAACAACACTATCTCGTTAGATGACGTCGTTTTTGGTGGTTTCACGACGCTACCTAGCTAAAACTAACATAAACTAACCGGACCTTCGCACTTCTATCGTTAGAAAACGTTTTATTCGCTACTTTACAATGTTTTCTACAAGATTACGACGGTTTCATGCGCTTTCACATTAGATATCGCAGTTCCCGACTTGTAATGGTGAAATACACAGCATCTCACTAAGTGACATTGTTTAACGCGGTTTTAGCGCGGTTCATATCTTAACCTAACCTAACCTTACCTAAACCAACCTAACCTAACCTAACCTAACCTAACCAAACCTTACCTAACATACCCTAACCTAACCTAACCTAACCTAACCTAACCAAACCTAACCTAACCTAACCTAACGTAACCTAACCTAACCTAACCTAACCTAACGTAACCTAACCTAACCTAACCTAACCTAACGACGTTTGCAAGTGCTTTCACATTAGATATCGCAGTTCCCAACTTGTAATGGTGAAAAACACTGCATCTCACTAAGTGACATTGTTTAATGCGGTTTTACGACGGTTCATATCTTAACCTAACCTAACATTCGCACTTGTATCTAAAAACGCTCTATTACACTGTTTTGTTCACAATTACGATATTTGCATAACCTCACAGTTTTTCACCAACTTATTGCAGTACAGAACACTGTATCTCGCTAAATGACATTGTTCTTTAAGGTTTCACGATGCTTGCATGCGATTTAACGAGAATATCACAATATAGCAGTTTCGCACTTGTAACGGTAGAACACGCAGTATTTGGCTTGTTCATGCCGTTTTGTGTGCTTTCACAACATTTCACCTATCGCAGTTTAATACTCGCTATAAAACAAAACTATCTCGTTAGATGACGACGATTTTGGTAGTTTCACGACGCTACCTAGCTTAAACTAACCTAACCTAACCTAACCTTCGCACTTCTATCGTTAGAAAACGTTTTACTCGCCACTTTACAATGTTTTCTACAAGATTACGACGGTTTCATGCGCTTTCACATTAGATATCGTAGTTCCCGACTTGTAATGTTGAAAAACACTACATCTCACTAAGTGACATTGTTTAATGCGGTTTTACGACGGTTGATATGTCAACCTAACCTAACATTCGCACTTGTATCTAAAGACGCTCAATTACACTGTTTCGTTCACAATTACGATATTTGCTTGACCTCACAGTTTCTCACCAACTTATTACAGTACAGAACGCTGTATCTCGCTAAATGACATCGTTCTTTAAGGTTTCACGATACTTGCATGCGCTTTACCGAGAATGTCACAACATAGCACTTTCGCACTTGTAACGGTACAACACGCAGTATTTGGCTTGTTCATGCCGTTTTGTGTGCTTTCACAACATTTTACCTATCGCCGTTTCGTACTCGCAATAAAACAACACTATCTCGTTAGATGACGTCGTTTTTGGTGGTTTCACGACGCTACCTAGCTTAAACTAACATGACTCAACCTAACATAACCTTCGCACTTCTATCGATAGAAAACGTTTTACTCGCTACTTTACATTGCTTTCTACAACATTACGACGGTTTCAAGCGCTTTCACATTAGATATCGCAGTTCCCAACTTGTAAAGGTGAAAAACACTGCATCTCACTAAGTGACATTGTTTATTGCGGTTTTACGACGGTTCATACCTTAACCTAACGTAACCTAACCTAACCTAACCCAACCTAACCTAACATAACCTAACCTAACCTAACCTAACCAAACCTAACCTAACGTAACCTAACCTAACCTAACCTAACCTAACCTAACCTAACGACGGTTGCAAGCGCTTTCACATTAAATATCGCAGTTCCCCACTTTTAATGGTGAAAAACACTGCATCTCAGTAATTGACATTGTTTAATGCGGTTTTACGACGGTTCATATCTTAACCTAACCTAACATTCGCACTTGTATCTAAAAACGCTCTATTACACTGTTTTGTTCACAATTACGATATTTGCATAACCTCACAGTTTTTCACCAACTTATTGCAGTACAGAACGCTGTATCTCGCTAAATGACATTGTTCTTTAAGGTTTCACGATGCTTGCATGCGATTTAACGAGAATATCACAATATAGCAGTTTCGCACTTGTAACGGTAGAACACGCAGTATTTGGCTTGTTCATGCCGTTTTGTGTGCTTTCACAACATTTCACCTATCGCAGTTTAATACTCGCTATAAAACAACACTATCTCGTTAGACGACGACGTTTTTGGTTGTTTCACGACGCTACCTAGCTTAAACTAACCTAACCTAACCTAACCTTCGCACTTCTATCGTTAGAAATGTTTTACTCGCCACTTTACAATGTTTTCTACAAGATTACGACGGTTTCATGCGCTTTCACATTAGATATCGTAGTTCCCGACTTGTAATGTTGAAAAACACTACATCTCACTAAGTGACATTGTTTAATGCGGTTTTACGACGGTTGATATGTCAACCTAACCTAACATTCGCACTTGTATCTGAAGACGCTCAATTACACTGTTTCGTTCACAATTACGATATTTGCTTGACCTCACAGTTTCTCACCAACTTATTACAGTACAGAACGCTGTATCTCGCTAAATGACATCGTTCTTTAAGGTTTCACGATACTTGCATGCGCTTTACCGAGAATGTCACAACATAGCAGTTTCGCACTTGTAACGGTACAACACGCAGTATTTGGCTTGTTCATGCCGTTTTGAGTGCTTTCACAACATTTTACCTGTCGCAGTTTCGTACTCGCATTAAAACAACACTATCTCGTTAGATGACGTCGTTTTTGGTGGTTTCACGACGCTACCTAGCTTAAACTAACATAACTCAACCTAACATAACCTTCGCACTTCTATCGTTAGAAAACGTCTTACTCGCTACTTTACATTGCTTTCTACAACATTACGACGGTTTCAAGCGCTTTCACATGATATCGCAGTTCCCAACTTGTAAAGGTGAAAAACACTGCATCTCACTAAGTGACATTGTTTATTGCGGTTTTACGACGGTTCATACCTTAACCTAACGTAACCTAACCTAACCTAACCCAACCTAACCTAACATAACCTAACCTAACCTAACCTAACCTAACCTAACGTAACCTAACCTAACCTAACCTAACCTAACCTAACCTAACGACGTTTGCAAGTGCTTTCACATTAGATATCGCAGTTCCCAACTTGTAATGGTGAAAAACACTGCATCTCAGTAATTGACATTGTTTAATGCGGTTTTACGACGGTTGATATGTCAACCTAACCTAACATTCGCACTTGTATCTAAAGACGCTCAATTACACTGTTTCGTTCACAATTACGATATTTGCTTGACCTCACAGTTTCTCACCAACTTATTACAGTACAGAACGCTGTATCTCGCTAAATGACATCGTTCTTTAAGGTTTCACGATACTTGCATGCGCTTTACCGAGAATGTCACGACATAGCAGTTTCGCACTTGTAACGGTACAACACGCAGTATTTGGCTTGTTCATGCCGTTTTGAGTGCTTTCACAACATTTTACCTGTCGCAGTTTCGTACTCGCATTAAAACAACACTATCTCGTTAGATGACGTCGTTTTTGGTGGTTTCACGACGCTACCTAGCTAAAACTAACATAAACTAACCGGACCTTCGCACTTCTATCGTTAGAAAACGTTTTATTCGCTACTTTACAATGTTTTCTACAAGATTACGACGGTTTCATGCGCTTTCACATTAGATATCGCAGTTCCCGACTTGTAATGGTGAAATACACAGCATCTCACTAAGTGACATTGTTTAACGCGGTTTTAGCGCGGTTCATATCTTAACCTAACCTAACCTTACCTAAACCAACCTAACCTAACCTAACCTAACCTAACCAAACCTTACCTAACATACCCTAACCTAACCTAACCTAACCTAACCTAACCAAACCTAACCTAACCTAACCTAACGTAACCTAACCTAACCTAACCTAACCTAACGTAACCTAACCTAACCTAACCTAACCTAACGACGTTTGCAAGTGCTTTCACATTAGATATCGCAGTTCCCAACTTGTAATGGTGAAAAACACTGCATCTCACTAAGTGACATTGTTTAATGCGGTTTTACGACGGTTCATATCTTAACCTAACCTAACATTCGCACTTGTATCTAAAAACGCTCTATTACACTGTTTTGTTCACAATTACGATATTTGCATAACCTCACAGTTTTTCACCAACTTATTGCAGTACAGAACACTGTATCTCGCTAAATGACATTGTTCTTTAAGGTTTCACGATGCTTGCATGCGATTTAACGAGAATATCACAATATAGCAGTTTCGCACTTGTAACGGTAGAACACGCAGTATTTGGCTTGTTCATGCCGTTTTGTGTGCTTTCACAACATTTCACCTATCGCAGTTTAATACTCGCTATAAAACAAAACTATCTCGTTAGATGACGACGATTTTGGTAGTTTCACGACGCTACCTAGCTTAAACTAACCTAACCTAACCTAACCTTCGCACTTCTATCGTTAGAAAACGTTTTACTCGCCACTTTACAATGTTTTCTACAAGATTACGACGGTTTCATGCGCTTTCACATTAGATATCGTAGTTCCCGACTTGTAATGTTGAAAAACACTACATCTCACTAAGTGACATTGTTTAATGCGGTTTTACGACGGTTGATATGTCA
This sequence comes from Rhipicephalus microplus, assembly GCF_043290135.1. Classification (NCBI taxonomy): domain Eukaryota; kingdom Metazoa; phylum Arthropoda; class Arachnida; order Ixodida; family Ixodidae; genus Rhipicephalus; species Rhipicephalus microplus. The sequence goes on along the minus strand of NW_027464646.1, from coordinate 990,081 downwards.
ACCTAACCTAACATTCGCACTTGTATCTAAAGACGCTCAATTACACTGTTTCGTTCACAATTACGATATTTGCTTGACCTCACAGTTTCTCACCAACTTATTACAGTACAGAACGCTGTATCTCGCTAAATGACATCGTTCTTTAAGGTTTCACGATACTTGCATGCGCTTTACCGAGAATGTCACAACATAGCACTTTCGCACTTGTAACGGTACAACACGCAGTATTTGGCTTGTTCATGCCGTTTTGTGTGCTTTCACAACATTTTGCCTATCGCAGTTTCGTACTCGCAATTAAACAACACTATCTCGTTAGATGACGTCGTTTTTGGTGGTTTCACGACGCTACCTAGCTTAAACTAACATAACCTAACATAACCTTCGCACTTCTATCGTTAAAAAACGTTTTACTCGCTACTTTACATTGCTTTCTACAACATTACGACGGTTTCAAGCGCTTTCACATTAGATATCGCAGTTCCCAACTTGTAAAGGTGAAAAACACTGCATCTCACTAAGTGACATTGTTTATTGCAGTTTTACGACGGTTCATACCTTAACCTAACGTAACCTAACCTAACCTAACCCAACCTAACCTAACATAACCTAACCTAACCTAACCTAACCTAACCTAACCTAACCAAACCTAACCTAACGTAACCTAACCTAACCTAACCTAACCTAACCTAACCTAACGACGTTTGCAAGTGCTTTCACATTAGATATCGCAGTTCCCAACTTGTAATGGTGAAAAACACTGCATCTCACTAAGTGACATTGTTTAATGCGGTTTTACGACGGTTCATATCTTAACCTAACCTAACATTCGTACTTGTATTGAAAAACGCTCTATTACACTGTTTCGTTCACAATTACGATACTTGCATAACCTCACAGTTTTTCACCAACTTATTGCAGTACAGAACGCTGTATCTCGCTAAATGACATCGTTCTTTAAGGTTTCACGATGCTTGCATGCGCTTTAACGAGAATATCACAATATAGCAGTTTCGCACTTGTAACGGTAGAACACGCAGTATTTGGCTTGTTCATGCCGTTTTGTGTGCATTCACAACATTTTACCTATCGCAGTTTAATACTCGCAATAAAACAACACTATCTCGTTAGATGACGTCGTTTTTGGTAGTTTCACGACGCTACCTAGCTTAAACTAACCTAACCTAACCTAACCTTCGCACTTCTATCGTTAGAAAACGTTTTACTCGCAACTTTACAATGTTTTCTACAAGATTACGACGGTTTCATGCGCTTTCACATTAGATATCGTAGTTCCCGACTTGTAATGTTGAAAAGCACTACATCTCACTAAGTGACATTGTATAATGCGGTTTTACGACGGTTCATATGTCAACCTAACCTAACAATCGCACTTGTATCTAAAGACGCTCAATTACACTGTTTCGTTCACAATTACGATATTTGCTTGACCTCACAGTTTCTCACCAACTTATTACAGTACAGAACGCTGTATCTCGCTAAATGACATCGTTCTTTAAGGTTTCACGATACTTGCATGCGCTTTACCGAGAATGTCACAACATAGCAGTTTCGCACTTGTAACGGTACAACACGCAGTATTTGGCTTGTTCATGCCGTTTTGAGTGCTTTCACAACATTTTACCTGTCGCAGTTTCGTACTCGCATTAAAACAACACTATCTCGTTAGATGACGTCGTTTTTGGTGGTTTCACGACGCTACCTAGCTTAAACTAACATAACTCAAACTAACCGGACCTTCGCACTTCTATCGTTAGAAAACGTTTTATTCGCTACTTTACAATGTTTTCTACAAGATTACGACGGTTTCATGCGCTTTCACATTAGATATCGCAGTTCCCGACTTGTAATGGTGAAAAACACAGCATCTCACTAAGTGACATTGTTTAACGCGGTTTTAGCGCGGTTCATATCTTAACCTAACCTAACCTTACCTAAACCAACCTAACCTAACCTAACCTAACCTAACCAAACCTTACCTAACATACCCTAACCTAACCTAACCTAACCTAACCAAACCTAACCTAACCTAACCTAACGTAACCTAACCTAACCTAACCTAACCTAACCTAACCTAACCTAACGACGTTTGCAAGCGCTTTCACATTAGATATCGCAGTTCCCGACTTGTAATGGTGAAAAACACTGCATCTCACTAAGTGACATTGATTATTGCGGTTTTACGACGGTTCATATCTTAACCTAACCTAACATTCGCACTTGTATTAAAAAACGCTCTATTACACTGTTTCGTTCACAATTAGGATATTTGCATAACCTCACAGTTTTTCACCAACTTATTGCAGTACAGAACGCTGTATCTCGCTAAATGACATTGTTCTTTAAGGTTTCACGATGCTTGCATGCGCTTTAACGAGAATATCACAATATAGCAGTTTCGCACTTGTAACGGTAGAACACGCAGTATTTGGCTTGTTCATGCCGTTTTGTGTGCTTTCACAACATTTCACCTATCGCAGTTTAATACTCGCTATAAAACAACACTATCTCGTTAGATGACGTCGTTTTTGGTAGTTTCACGACGCTACCTAGCTTAAACTAACCTAACCTAACCTAACCTTCGCACTTCTATCGTTAGAAAACGTTTTACTCGCCACTTTACAATGTTTTCTACAAGATTACGACGGTTTCATGCGCTTTCACATTAGATATCGTAGTTCCCGACTTGTAATGTTGAAAAACACTACATCTCACTAAGTGACTTTGTTTAATGCGGTTTTACGACGATTTATATGTCAACCTAACCTAACATTCGCACTTGTATCTAAAGACGCTCAATTACACTGTTTCGTTCACAATTACGATATTTGCTTGACCTCACAGTTTCTCACCAACTTATTACAGTACAGAACGCTGTATCTCGCTAAATGACATCGTTCTTTAAGGTTTCACGATACTTGCATGCGCTTTACCGAGAATGTCACAACATAGCAGTTTCGCACTTGTAACGGTACAACACGCAGTATTTGGCTTGTTCATGCCGTTTTGTGTGCTTTCACAACATTTTACCTATCGCAGTTTCGTACTCGCAATAAAACAACACTATCTCGTTAGATGACGTCGTTTTTGGTGGTTTCACGACGCTACCTAGCTTAAACTAACATAACTCAACCTAACATAACCTTCGCACTTCTATCGTTAGAAAACGTTTTACTCTCTACTTTACATTGCTTTCTACAACATTACGACGGTTTCAAGCGCTTTCACATTAGATATCGCAGTTCCCAACTTGTAAAGGTGAAAAACACTGCATCTCACTAAGTGACATTGTTTATTGCGGTTTTACGACGGTTCATACCTTAACCTAACGTAACCTAACCTAACCTAACCTAACCTAACCTAACCTAACCTAACCAAACCTAACCTAACCTAACCTAACGTAACCTAACCTAGCGACGTTTGCAAGCGCTTTCACATTAGATATCGCAGTTCCCGACTTGTAATGGTGAAAAACACTGCATCTCACTAAGTGACATTGATTAATGCGGTTTTACGACGGTTCATATCTTAACCTAACCTAACATTCGCACTTGTATTAAAAAACGCTCTATTACACTGTTTCGTTCACAATTACGATATTTGCATAACCTCACAGTTTTTCACCAACTTATTGCAGTACAGAACGCTGTATCTCGCTAAATGACATTGTTCTTTAAGGTTTCACGATGCTTGCATGCGCTTTAACGAGAATATCACAATATAGCAGTTTCGCACTTGTAACGGTAGAACACGCAGTATTTGGCTTGTTAATGCCGTTTTGTGTGCATTCACAACATTTTACCTATCGCAGTTTAATACTCGCAATAAAACAACACTATCTCGTTAGATGACGTCGTTTTTGGTAGTTTCACGACGCTACCTAGCTTAAACTAACCTAACCTAACCTAACCTTCGCACTTCTATCGTTAGAAAACGTTTTACTCGCAACTTTACAATGTTTTCTACAAGATTACGACGGTTTCATGCGCTTTCACATTAGATATCGTAGTTCCCGACTTGTAATGTTGAAAAACACTACATCTCACTAAGTGACATTGTTTAATGCGGTTTTACGACGGTTGATATGTCAACCTAACCTAACATTCGCACTTGTATCTAAAGACGCTCAATTACACTGTTTCGTTCACAATTACGATATTTGCTTGACCTCACAGTTTCTCACCAACTTATTACAGTACAGAACGCTGTATCTCGCTAAATGACATCGTTCTTTAAGGTTTCACGATTCTTGCATGCGCTTTACCGAGAATGTCACAACATAGCAGTTTCGCACTTGTAACGGTACAACACGCAGTATTTGGCTTGTTCATGCCGTTTTGAGTGCTTTCACAACATTTTACCTGTCGCAGTTTCGTACTCGCATTAAAACAACACTATCTCGTTAGATGACGTCGTTTTTGGTGGTTTCACGACGCTACCTAGCTTAAACTAACATAACTCAAACTAACCGGACCTTCGCACTTCTATCGTTAGAAAACGTTTTATTCGCTACTTTGCAATGTTTTCTACAAGATTACGACGGTTTCATGCGCTTTCACATTAGATATCGCAGTTCCCGACTTGTAATGGTGAAAAACACAGCATCTCACTAAGTGACATTGTTTAACGCGGTTTTAGCGCGGTTCATATCTTAACCTAACCTAACCTTACCTAAACCAACCTAACCTAACCTAACCTAACCAAACCTTACCTAACATACCCTAACCTAACCTAACCTAACCTAACACAACCTAACCTAACCTAACCTAACGTAACCTAACCTAACCTAACCTAACCTAACCTAACGACGTTTGCAAGCGCTTTCACATTAGATATCGCAGTTCCCGACTTGTAATGGTGAAAAACACTGCATCTCACTAAGTGACATTGATTATTGCGGTTTTACGACGGTTCATATCTTAACCTAACCTAACATTCGCACTTGTATTAAAAAACGCTCTATTACACTGTTTCGTTCACAATTAGGATATTTGCATAACCTCACAGTTTTTCACCAACTTATTGCAGTACAGAACGCTGTATCTCGCTAAATGACATTGTTCTTTAAGGTTTCACGATGCTTGCGTGCGCTTTAACGAGAATATCACAATATAGCAGTTTCGCACTTGTAACGGTAGAACACGCAGTATTTGGCTTGTTCATGCCGTTTTGTGTGCTTTCACAACATTTCACCTATCGCAGTTTAATACTCGCTATAAAACAACACTATCTCGTTAGATGACGTCGTTTTTGGTAGTTTCACGACGCTACCTAGCTTAAACTAACCTAACCTAACCTAACCTTCGCACTTCTATCGTTAGAAAACGTTTTACTCGCCACTTTACAATGTTTTCTACAAGATTACGACGGTTTCATGCGCTTTCACATTAGATATCGTAGTTCCCGACTTGTAATGTTGAAAAACACTACATCTCACTAAGTGACTTTGTTTAATGCGGTTTTACGACGATTTATATGTCAACCTAACCTAACATTCGCACTTGTATCTAAAGACGCTCAATTACACTGTTTCGTTCACAATTACGATATTTGCTTGACCTCACAGTTTCTCACCAACTTATTACAGTACAGAACGCTGTATCTCGCTAAATGACATCGTTCTTTAAGGTTTCACGATACTTGCATGCGCTTTACCGAGAATGTCACAACATAGCAGTTTCGCACTTGTAACGGTACAACACGCAGTATTTGGCTTGTTCATGCCGTTTTGTGTGCTTTCACAACATTTTACCTATCGCAGTTTCGTACTCGCAATAAAACAACACTATCTCGTTAGATGACGTCGTTTTTGGTGGTTTCACGACGCTACCTAGCTTAAACTAACATAACTCAACCTAACATAACCTTCGCACTTCTATCGTTAGAAAACGTTTTACTCTCTACTTTACATTGCTTTCTACAACATTACGACGGTTTCAAGCGCTTTCACATTAGATATCGCAGTTCCCAACTTGTAAAGGTGAAAAACACTGCATCTCACTAAGTGACATTGTTTATTGCGGTTTTACGACGGTTCATACCTTAACCTAACGTAACCTAACCTAACCTAACCTAACCTAACCAAACCTAACCTAACCTAACGTAACCTAACCTAACCTAACCTAACCTAACCTAACCTAGCGACGTTTGCAAGCGCTTTCACATTAGATATCGCAGTTCCCGACTTGTAATGGTGAAAAACACTGCATCTCACTAAGTGACATTGATTAATGCGGTTTTACGACGGTTCATATCTTAACCTAACCTAACATTCGCACTTGTATTAAAAAACGCTCTATTACACTGTTTCGTTCACAATTACGATATTTGCATAACCTCACAGTTTTTCACCAACTTATTGCAGTACAGAACGCTGTATCTCGCTAAATGACATTGTTCTTTAAGGTTTCACGATGCTTGCATGCGCTTTAACGAGAATATCACAATATAGCAGTTTCGCACTTGTAACGGTAGAACACGCAGTATTTGGCTTGTTAATGCCGTTTTGTGTGCATTCACAACATTTTACCTATCGCAGTTTAATACTCGCAATAAAACAACACTATCTCGTTAGATGACGTCGTTTTTGGTAGTTTCACGACGCTACCTAGCTTAAACTAACCTAACCTAACCTAACCTTCGCACTTCTATCGTTAGAAAACGTTTTACTCGCAACTTTACAATGTTTTCTACAAGATTACGACGGTTTCATGCGCTTTCACATTAGATATCGTAGTTCCCGACTTGTAATGTTGAAAAACACTACATCTCACTAAGTGACATTGTTTAATGCGGTTTTACGACGGTTGATATGTCAACCTAACCTAACATTCGCACTTGTATCTGAATACGCTCAATTACACTGTTTCGTTCACAATTACGATATTTGCTTGACCTCACAGTTTCTCACCAACTTATTACAGTACAGAACGCTGTATCTCGCTAAATGACATCGTTCTTTAAGGTTTCACGATACTTGCATGCGCTTTACCGAGAATGTCACAACATAGCAGTTTCGCACTTGTAACGGTACAACACGCAGTATTTGGCTTGTTCATGCCGTTTTGTGTGCTTTCACAACATTTTACCTATCGCAGTTTCGTACTCGCAATAAAACAACACTATCTCGTTAGATGACGTCGTTTTTGGTGGTTTCACGACGCTACCTAGCTTAAACTAACATAACTCAACCTAACATAACCTTCGCACTTCTATCGTTAGAAAACGTTTTACTCTCTACTTTACATTGCTTTCTACAACATTACGACGGTTTCAAGCGCTTTCACATTAGATATCGCAGTTCCCAACTTGTAAAGGTGAAAAACACTGCATCTCACTAAGTGACATTGTTTATTGCGGTTTTACGACGGTTCATACCTTAACCTAACGTAACCTAACCTAACCTAACCTAACCTAACCTAACCAAACCTAACCTAACCTAACCTAACGTAACCTAACCTAACCTAACCTAACCTAGCGACGTTTGCAAGCGCTTTCACATTAGATATCGCAGTTCCCGACTTGTAATGGTGAAAAACACTGCATCTCACTAAGTGACATTGATTAATGCGGTTTTACGACGGTTCATATCTTAACCTAACCTAACATTCGCACTTGTATTAAAAAACGCTCTATTACACTGTTTCGTTCACAATTAGGATATTTGCATAACCTCACAGTTTTTCACCAACTTATTGCAGTACAGAACGCTGTATCTCGCTAAATGACATTGTTCTTTAAGGTTTCACGATGCTTGCATGCGCTTTAACGAGAATATCACAATATAGCAGTTTCGCACTTGTAACGGTAGAACACGCAGTATTTGGCTTGTTCATGCCGTTTTGTGTGCTTTCACAACATTTCACCTATCGCAGTTTAATACTCGCTATAAAACAACACTATCTCGTTAGATGACGTCGTTTTTGGTAGTTTCACGACGCTACCTAGCTTAAACTAACCTAACCTAACCTAACCTTCGCACTTCTATCGTTAGAAAACGTTTTACTCGCCACTTTACAATGTTTTCTACAAGATTACGACGGTTTCATGCGCTTTCACATTAGATATCGTAGTTCCCGACTTGTAATGTTGAAAAACACTACATCTCACTAAGTGACATTGTTTAATGCGGTTTTACGACGGTTGATATGTCAACCTAACCTAACATTCGCACTTGTATCTAAAGACGCTCAATTACACTGTTTCGTTCACAATTACGATATTTGCTTGACCTCACAGTTTCTCACCAACTTATTACAGTACAGAACGCTGTATCTCGCTAAATGACATCGTTCTTTAAGGTTTCACGATACTTGCATGCGCTTTACCGAGAATGTCACAACATAGCAGTTTCGCACTTGTAACGGTACAACACGCAGTATTTGGCTTGTTCATGCCGTTTTGTGTGCTTTCACAACATTTTACCTATCGCAGTTTCGTACTCGCAATAAAACAACACTATCTCGTTAGATGACGTCGTTTTTGGTGGTTTCACGACGCTACCTAGCTTAAACTAACATAACTCAACCTAACATAACCTTCGCACTTCTATCGTTAGAAAACGTTTTACTCTCTACTTTACATTGCTTTCTACAACATTACGACGGTTTCAAGCGCTTTCACATTAGATATTGCAGTTCCCAACTTGTAAAGGTGAAAAACACTGCATCTCACTAAGTGACATTGTTTATTGCGGTTTTACGACGGTTCATACCTTAACCTAACGTAACCTAACCTAACCTAACCTAACCTAACCTAACCAAACCTAACCTAACCTAACCTAACGTAACCTAACCTAACCTAACCTAACCTAACCTAACCTAGCGACGTTTGCAAGCGCTTTCACATTAGATATCGCAGTTCCCGACTTGTAATGGTGAAAAACACTGCATCTCACTAAGTGACATTGATTATTGCGGTTTTACGACGGTTCATATCAACCTAACCTAACATTCGCACTTGTATTAAAAAACGCTCTATTACACTGTTTCGTTCACAATTACGATATTTGCATAACCTCACAGTTTTTCACCAACTTATTGCAGTACAGAACGCTGTATCTCGCTAAATGACATTGTTCTTTAAGGTTTCACGATGCTTGCATGCGCTTTAACGAGAATATCACAATATAGCAGTTTCGCACTTGTAACGGTGGAACACGCAGTATTTGGCTTGTTAATGCCGTTTTGTGTGCATTCACAACATTTTACCTATCGCAGTTTAATACTCGCAATAAAACAACACTATCTCGTTAGATGACGTCGTTTTTGGTAGTTTCACGACGCTACCTAGCTTAAATTAACCTAACCTAACCTAACCTTCGCACTTCTATCGTTAGAAAACGTTTTACTCGCAACTTTACAATGTTTTCTACAAGATTACGACGGTTTCATGCGCTTTCACATTAGATATCGTAGTTCCCGACTTGTAATGTTGAAAAACACTACATCTCACTAAGTGACATTGTTTAATGCGGTTTTACGACGGTTGATATGTCAACCTAACCTAACATTCGCACTTGTATCTAAAGACGCTCAATTACACTGTTTCGTTCACAATTACGATATTTGCTTGACCTCACAGTTTCTCACCAACTTATTACAGTACAGAACGCTGTATCTCGCTAAATGACATCGTTCTTTAAGGTTTCACGATACTTGCATGCGCTTTACCGAGAATGTCACAACATAGCACTTTCGCACTTGTAACGGTACAACACGCAGTATTTGGCTTGTTCATGCCGTTTTGAGTGCTTTCACAACATTTTACCTGTCGCAGTTTCGTACTCGCATTAAAACAACACTATCTCGTTAGATGACGTCGTTTTTGGTGGTTTCACGACGCTACCTAGCTTAAACTAACATAACTCAAACTAACCGGACCTTCGCACTTCTATCGTTAGAAAACGTTTTATTCGCTACTTTACAATGTTTTCTACAAGATTACGACGGTTTCATGCGCTTTCACATTAGATATCGCGGTTCCCGACTTGTAATGGTGAAAAACACAGCATCTCACTAAGTGACATTGTTTAACGCGGTTTTAGCGCGGTTCATATCTTAACCTAACCTAACCTTACCTAAACCAACCTAACCTAACCTAACCTAACCAAACCTTACCTAACATACCCTAACCTAACCTAACCTAACCTAACCAAACCTAACCTAACCTAACCTAACGTAACCTAACCTAACCTAACCTAACCTAACCTAACCTAACCTAACGACGTTTGCAAGCGCTTTCACATTAGATATCGCAGTTCCCGACTTGTAATGGTGAAAAACACTGCATCTCACTAAGTGACATTGATTAATGCGGTTTTACGACGGTTCATATCTTAACCTAACCTAACATTCGCACTTGTATTAAAAAACGCTCTATTACACTGTTTCGTTCACAATTAGGATATTTGCATAACCTCACAGTTTTTCACCAACTTATTGCAGTACAGAACGCTGTATCTCGCTAAATGACATTGTTCTTTAAGGTTTCACGATGCTTGCATGCGCTTTAACGAGAATATCACAATATAGCAGTTTCGCACTTGTAACGGTAGAACACGCAGTATTTGGCTTGTTCATGCCGTTTTGTGTGCTTTCACAACATTTCACCTATCGCAGTTTAATACTCGCTATAAAACAACACTATCTCGTTAGATGACGTCGTTTTTGGTAGTTTCACGACGCTACCTAGCTTAAACTAACCTAACCTAACCTAACCTTCGCACTTCTATCGTTAGAAAACGTTTTACTCGCCACTTTACAATGTTTTCTACAAGATTACGACGGTTTCATGCGCTTTCACATTAGATATCGTAGTTCCCGACTTGTAATGTTGAAAAACACTACATCTCACTAAGTGACTTTGTTTAATGCGGTTTTACGACGGTTGATATGTCAACCTAACCTAACATTCGCACTTGTATCTAAAGACGCTCAATTACACTGTTTCGTTCACATTTACGATATTTGCTTGACCTCACAGTTTCTCACCAACTTATTACAGTACAGAACGCTGTATCTCGCTAAATGACATCGTTCTTTAAGGTTTCACGATACTTGCATGCGCTTTACCGAGAATGTCACAACATAGCAGTTTCGCACTTGTAACGGTACAACACGCAGTATTTGGCTTGTTCATGCCGTTTTGTGTGCTTTCACAACATTTTACCTATCGCAGTTTTGTACTCGCAATAAAACAACACTATCTCGTTAGATGACGTCGTTTTTGGTGGTTTCACGACGCTACCTAGCTTAAACTAACATAACTCAACCTAACATAACCTTCGCACTTCTATCGTTAGAAAACGTTTTACTCGCTACTTTACATTGCTTTCTACAACATTACGACGGTTTCAAGCGCTTTCACATTAGATATCGCAGTTCCCAACTTGTAAAGGTGAAAAACACTGCATCTCACTAAGTGACATTGTTTATTGCGGTTTTACGACGGTTCATACCTTAAACTAACGTAACCTAACCTAACCTAACCTAACCTAACCAAACCTAACCTAACCTAACCTAACGTAACCTAACGTAACCTAACCTAACCTAACCTAACCTAACCTAACGACGTTTGCAAGCGCTTTCACATTAGATATCGCAGTTCCCGACTTGTAATGGTGAAAAACACTGCATCTCACTAAGTGACATTGATTATAGCGGTTTTACGACGGTTCATATCTTAACCTAACCTAACATTCGCACTTGTATTAAAAAACGCTCTATTACACTGTTTCGTTCACAATTACGATATTTGCATAACCTCACAGTTTTTCACCAACTTATTGCAGTACAGAACGCTGTATCTCGCTAAATGACATTGTTCTTTAAGGTTTCACGATGCTTGCATGCGCTTTAACGAGAATATTACAATATAGCAGTTTCGCACTTGTAACGGTAGAACACGCAGTATTTGGCTTGTTCATGCCGTTTTGTGTGCATTCACAACATTTCACCTATCGCAGTTTAATACTCGCAATAAAACAACACTATCTCGTTAGATGACGTCGTTTTTGGTAGTTTCACGACGCTACCTAGCTTAAACTAACCTAACCTAACCTAACCTTCGCACTTCTATCGTTAGAAAACGTTTTACTCGCAATTTTACAATGTTTTCTACACGATTACGACGGTTTCATGCGCTTTCACATTAGATATCGTAGTTCCCGACTTGTAATGTTGAAAAACACTACATCTCACTAAGTGACATTGTTTAATGCGGTTTTACGACGGTTGATATCTCAACCTAACCTAACATTCGCACTTGTATCTGAATACGCTCAATTACACTGTTTCGTTCACAATTACGTTATTTGCTTGACCTCACAGTTTCTCACCAACTTATTACAGTACAGAACGCTGTATCTCGCTAGATGACATCGTTCTTTAAGGTTTCACGATACTTGCATGCGCTTTAACGAGAATATCACAATAAAGCAGTTTCGCACTTGTAACGGCACAAGACGCAGTATCTGGCTAGTTCATGCCATTTTGTGTGCTTTCCCAATATTTCACCTATCGCAGTTTCGTACTCGCAATAAAACAAACCTATCTCGTTAGATGACATCGTTTTTGGTGGTTTCACGACGCTACCTAGCTCAAACTAACCGAATCTTCGCACTTCTATCGTTAGAAAACGTTTTATTCGCTACTTTACAATGTTTTCTACAAGATTACGACGGTTTCATGCGCTTTCACATTAGATATCGCAGTTCCCGACTTGTAATGGTGGAAAACACAGCATCTCACTAAGTGACATTGTTTAATGCGGTTTTAGCGCGGTTCATATCTTAACCTAACCTAACCTTACCTAACCCAACCTAACCTAACCTAACCAAACCAAACCTTACCTAACATACCCTAACCTAACCTAACCTAACCTAACCAAACCTAACCTAACCTAACCTAACCTAACCTAACCTAACCTAACCTAACCTAACCTAACCTAACCTAACGACGTTTGCAAGCGCTTTCACATTAGATATCGCAGTTCCCGACTTGTAATGGTGAAAACACTGCATCTCACTAAGTGACATTGTTTAATGCGGTTTTACGACGGTTGATACCTTAACCTAACCTAACCTAACCTAACCTTACCTAACCTAACCTAACCTAACCCAACCCAACTTAACCTAACCTAACGTAAACTAACCTAACCCAACCTAACCTAACCTAACCTAACCTAACCCAACCTAACCCAACCCATCCCAACCTAACCTGACCTAAGCTAACCTAACCTAACCTAACCAAACCTAACCTAACTTAACCTAACCTAACGTAACCTAACCTAACCTATTCTAACGTAACCTAACCTTACCTGACCTAACCTAACCTAACGTAACCTAACCTAACCTAACATAACCTAACGTAACCTAACCTAACCTAACGTAACCTAACCTAACCTAACCCAACCTAACCCAACCCAACCCAACCCAACAACACCCAACCCAACCTAACCTAACCTAACCTAACCTTACCTAACCTAACCAAATTATCCTTACCTTACCTAACCTAACCTAACGTAACCTAACCTAACCTAACGTAACCTAACCTAACGTAACCTAACCTAACCTAACCTAACCCAACCTAACCTAACCTAACCTAACCTAACACAACTCAACCCAACCTAACCTAACATAACCTAACCTAACCTAACCTAACCTAACCAAACCTAACCTAACCTAACCTAACCTAACCTAACGACGGTTGCAAGCGCTTTCACATTAAATATCGCAGTTCCCCACTTTTAATGGTGAAAAACACTGCATCTCAGTAATTGACATTGTTTAATGCGGTTTTACGACGGTTCATATCTTAACCTAACCTAACATTCGCAGTTGTATCTAAAAACGCTCTATTACACTGTTTTGTTCACAATTACGATATTTGCATAACCTCACAGTTTTTCACCAACTTATTGCAGTACAGAACGCTGTATCTCGCTAAATGACATTGTTCTTTAAGGTTTCACGATGCTTGCATGCGATTTAACGAGAATATCACAATATAGCAGTTTCGCACTTGTAACGGTAGAACACGCAATATTTGGCTTGTTCATGCCGTTTTGTGTGCTTTCACAACATTTCACCTATCGCAGTTTAATACTCGCTATAAAACAACACTATCTCGTTAGATGACGTCGTTTTTGGTAGTTTCACGACGCTACCTAGCATAACTAACCTAACCTAACCTAACCTTCGCACTTCTATCGTTAGAAAACGTTTTACTCGCCACTTTACAATGTTTTCTACAATATTACGACGGTTTCATGCGCTTTCACATTAGATATCGTAGTTCCCGACTTGTAATGTTGAAAAACACTACATCTCACTGACATTGTTTAATGCGGTTTTACGACGGTTGATATGTCAACCTAACCTAACATTCGCACTTGTATCTAAAGACGCTCAATTACACTGTTTCGTTCACAATTACGATATTTGCTTGACCTCACAGTTTCTCACCAACTTATTACAGTACAGAACGCTGTATCTCGCTAAATGACATCGTTCTTTAAGGTTTCACGATACTTGCATGCGCTTTACCGAGAATGTCACAACATAGCACTTTCGCACTTGTAACGGTACAACACGCAGTATTTGGCTTGTTCATGCCGTTTTGTGTGCTTTCACAACATTTTACCTATCGCAGTTTCGTACTCGCAATAAAACAACACTATCTCGTTAGACGACGTCGTTTTTGGTGGTTTCACGATGCTACCTAGCTTAAACTAACATAACTCAACCTAACATAACCTTCGCACTTCTATCGTTAGAAAACGTTTTACTCGCTACTTTACATTGCTTTCTACAACATTACGACGGTTTCAAGCGCTTTCACATTAGATATCGCAGTTCCCAACTTGTAAAGGTGAAAAACACTGCATCTCACTAAGTGACATTGTTTATTGCGGTTTTACGACGGTTCATACCTTAACCTAACGTAACCTAACCTAACCCAACCTAACCTAACATAACCTAACCTAACCTAACCTAACCTAACCAAACCTAACCTAACGTAACCTAACCTAACCTAACCTAACCTAACGACGTTTGCAAGTGCTTTCACATTAGATATCGCAGTTCCCAACTTCTAATGGTGAAAAACACTGCATCTCACTAAGTGACATTGTTTAATGCGGTTTTACGACGGTTCATATCTTAACCTAACCTAACATTCGCACTTGTATTAAAAAACGCTCTATTACACTGTTTCGTTCACAATTAGGATATTTGCATAACCTCACAGTTTTTCACCAACTTATTGCAGTACAGAACGCTGTATCTCGCTAAATGACATCGTTCTTTAAGGTTTCACGATGCTTGCATGCGCTTTAACGAGAATATCACAACATAGCAGTTTCGCACTTCTAACGGTACAACACGCAGTATTTGGCTTGTTCATGCCGTTTTGTGTGCTTTCACAACATTTCACCTATCGCAGTTTCGTACTCGCAATAAAACAACACTATCTCGTTAGATGACGTTGTTTTTGGTAGTTTCACGACGCTACCTAGCTTAAACTAACATAACTCAACCTAACATGACCTTCGCACTTCTATCGTTAGAAAACGTTTTACTCGCTACTTTACATTGCTTTCTACAACATTACGACGGTTTCAAGCACTTTCACATTAGATATCACAGTTCCCAATTTGTAAAGGTGAAAAACACTGCATCTCACTAAGTGACATTGTTTAATGCGGTTTTACGACGGTTCATACCTTAACCTAACCTAACCTAACCTAACCTTACCTAACCTAACCTAACCTAACCCAACCCAACTTAACCTAACCTAACCTAACCTAAACTAACCTAACCCAACCTAACCTAACCTGACCCAACCTAACCCAACCCAACCCAACCTAACCTAAGCTAACCTAACCTAACCTAACCTAACCAAACCTAACCTAACCTAACTTAACCTAACCTAACGTAACCTAACCTAACCTATTCTAACGTAACCTAACCTTACCTGACCTAACCTAACCTAACGTAACCTAACCTAACCTAACATAACCTAACGTAACCTAACCTAACCTAACCTAACGTAACCTAACCTAACCTAACCCAACCTAACCCAACCCAACCCAACCCAACAACACCCAACCCAACCTAACCTAACCTAACCTAACCTTACCTAACCTAACCAAATTATCCTTACCTAACCTAACCTAACCTAACGTAACGTAACCTAACCTAACCTAACCTAACGTAACCTAACCTAACGTAACCTAACCTAACCTAACCTAACCTAACCCAACCTAACCTAACCTAACCTAACCTAACCCAACTCAACCCAACCTAACCTAATCTAACCTAACCTAACCTAACCTAACCAAACCTAACCTAACCTAACCTAACCTAACCTAACCTAACGACGGTTGCAAGCGCTTTCACATTAAATATCGCAGTTCCCCACTTTTAATGGTGAAAAACACTGCATCTCAGTAATTGACATTGTTTAATGCGGTTTTACGACGGTTCATATCTTAACCTAACCTAACATTCGCACTTGTATCTAAAAACGCTCTATTACACTGTTTTGTTCACAATTACGATATTTGCATAACCTCACAGTTTTCCACCAACTTATTGCAGTACAGAACGCTGTATCTCGCTAAATGACATTGTTCTTTAAGGTTTCACGATGCTTGCATGCGATTTAACGAGAATATCACAATATAGCAGTTTCGCACTTGTAACGGTAGAACACGCAGTATTTGGCTTGTTCATGCCGTTTTGTGTACTTTCACAACATTTCACCTATCGCAGTTTAATACTCGCTATAAAACAACACTATCTCGTTAGATGACGTCGTTTTTGGTAGTTTCACGACGCTACCTAGCTTAAACTAACCTAATCTAACCTAACCTTCGCACTTCTATCGTTAGAAAACGTTTTACTCGCCACTTTACAATGTTTTCTACAAGATTACGACGGTTTCATGCGCTTTCACATTAGATATCGTAGTTCCCGACTTGTAATGTTGAAAAACACTACATCTCACTAAGTGACATTGTTTAATGCGGTTTTACGACGGTTGATATGTCAACTTAACCTAACATTCGCACTTGTATCTAAAGACGCTCAATTACACTGTTTCGTTCACAATTACGATATTTGCTTGACCTCACAGTTTCTCACCAACTTATTACAGTACAGAACGCTGTATCTCGCTAAATGACATCGTTCTTTAAGGTTTCACGATACTTGCATGCGCTTTACCGAGAATGTCACAACATAGCACTTTCGCACTTGTAACGGTACAACACGCAGTATTTGGCTTGTTCATGCCGTTTTGTGTGCTTTCACAACATTTTACCTATCGCCGTTTCGTACTCGCAATAAAACCACACTATCTCGTTAGATGACGTCGTTTTTGGTGGTTTCACGACGCTACCTAGCTTAAACTAACCTAACCTAACCTAACCTTCGCACTTCTATCGTTAGAAAACGTTTTACTCGCCACTTTACAATGTTTTCTACAAGATTACGACGGTTTCATGCGCTTTCACATTAGATATCGTAGTTCCCGACTTGTAATGTTGAAAAACACTACATCTCACTAAGTGACATTGTTTAATGCGGTTTTACGACGGTTGATATGTCAACCTAACCTAACATTCGCACTTGTATCTAAAGACGCTCAATTACACTGTTTCGTTCACAATTACGATATTTGCTTGACCTCACAGTTTCTCACCAACTTATTACAGTACAGAACGCTGTATCTCGCTAAATGACATCGTTCTATAAGGTTTCACGATACTTGCATGCGCTTTACCGAGAATGTCACAACATAGCAGTTTCGCACTTGTAACGGTACAACACGCAGTATTTGGCTTGTTCATGCCGTTTTGAGTGCTTTCACAACATTTTACCTGTCGCAGTTTCGTACTCGCATTAAAACAACACTATCTCGTTAGATGACGTCGTTTTTGGTGGTTTCACGACGCTACCTAGCTAAAACTAACATAACTCAAACTAACCGGACCTTCGCACTTCTATCGTTAGAAAACGTTTTATTCGCTACTTTACAATGTTTTCTACAAGATTACGACGGTTTCATGCGCTTTCACATTAGATATCGCAGTTCCCGACTTGTAATGGTGAAAAACACAGCATCTCACTAAGTGACATTGTTTAACGCGGTTTTAGCGCGGTTCATATCTTAACCTAACCTAACCTTACCTAAACCAACCTAACCTAACCTAACCTAACCAAACCTTACCTAACATACCCTAACCTAACCTAACCTAACCTAACCAAACCTAACCTAACCTAACGTAACCTAACCTAACCTAACCTAACCTAACCTAACCTAACGACGTTTGCAAGCGCTTTCACATTAGATATCGCAGTTCCCGACTTGTAATGGTGAAAAACACTGCATCTCACTAAGTGACTTTGTTTAATGCGGTTTTACGACGGTTGATATGTCAACCTAACCTAACATTCGCACTTGTACCTAAGACGCTCAATTACACTGTTTCGTTCACAATTACGATATTTGCTTGACCTCACAGTTTCTCACCAACTTATTACAGTACAGAACGCTGTATCTCGCTAAATGACATCGTTCTTTAAGGTTTCACGATACTTGCATGCGCTTTACCGAGAATGTCACAACATAGCAGTTTCGCACTTGTAACGGTACAACACGCAGTATTTGGCTTGTTCATGCCGTTTTGTGTGCTTTCACAACATTTTACCTATCGCAGTTTCGTACTCGCAATAAAACAACACTATCTCGTTAGATGACGTCGTTTTTGGTGGTTTCACGACGCTACCTAGCTTATACTAACATAACTCAACCTAACATAACCTTCGCACTTCTATCGTTAGAAAACGTTTTACTCGCTACTTTACATTGCTTTCTACAACATTACGACGGTTTCAAGCGCTTTCACATTAGATATCGCAGTTCCCAACTTGTAAAGGTGAAAAACACTGCATCTCACTAAGTGACATTGTTTATTGCGGTTTTACGACGGTTCATACCTTAACCTAACGTAACCTAACCTAACCTAACCTAACCTAACCTAACCTAACCAAACCTAACCTAACCTAACCTAACGTAACGTAACCTAACCTAACCTAACCTAACCTAACGACGTTTGCAAGCGCTTTCACATTAGATATCGCAGTTCCCGACTTGTAATGGTGAAAAACACTGCATCTCACTAAGTGACATTGATTATAGCGGTTTTACGACGGTTCATATCTTAACCTAACCTAACATTCGCACTTGTATTAAAAAACGCTCTATTACACTGTTTCGTTCACAATTACGATATTTGCATAACCTCACAGTTTTTCACCAACTTATTGCAGTACAGAACGCTGTATCTCGCTAAATGACATTGTTCTTTAAGGTTTCACGATGCTTGCATGCGCTTTAACGAGAATATTACAATATAGCAGTTTCGCACTTGTAACGGTAGAACACGCAGTATTTGGCTTGTTCATGCCGTTTTGTGTGCATTCACAACATTTCACCTATCGCAGTTTAATACTCGCAATAAAACAACACTATCTCGTTAGATGACGTCGTTTTTGGTAGTTTCACGACGCTACCTAGCTTAAACTAACCTAACCTAACCTAACCTTCGCACTTCTATCGTTAGAAAACGTTTTACTCGCAATTTTACAATGTTTTCTACACGATTACGACGGTTTCATGCGCTTTCACATTAGATATCGTAGTTCCCGACTTGTAATGTTGAAAAACACTACATCTCACTAAGTGACATTGTTTAATGCGGTTTTACGACGGTTGATATCTCAACCTAACCTAACATTCGCACTTGTATCTAAATACGCTCAATTACACTGTTTCGTTCACAATTACGATATTTGCTTGACCTCACAGTTTCTCACCAACTTATTACAGTACAGAACGCTGTATCTCGCTAGATGACATCGTTCTTTAAGGTTTCACGATACTTGCATGCGCTTTAACGAGAATATCACAATAAAGCAGTTTCGCACTTGTAACGGCACAAGACGCAGTATCTGGCTAGTCCATGCCATTTTGTGTGCTTTCCCAATATTTCACCTATCGCAGTTTCGTACTCGCAATAAAACAACACTATCTCGTTAGATAACATCGTTTTTGGTGGTTTCACGACGCTACCTAGCTCAAACTAACCGAATCTTCGCACTTCTATCGTTAGAAAACGTTTTATTCGCTACTTTACAATGTTTTCTACAAGATTACGACGGTTTCATGCGCTTTCACATTAGATATCGCAGTTCCCGACTTGTAATGGTGGAAAACACAGCATCTCACTAAGTGACATTGTTTAATGCGGTTTTAGCGCGGTTCATATCCTAACCTAACCTAACCTTACCTAACCCAACCTAACCTAACCTAACCAAACCAAACCTTACCTAACATACCCTAACCTAACCTAACCTAACCTAACCAAACCTAACCTAACCTAACCTAACCTAACCTAACGACGTTTGCAAGCGCTTTCACATTAGATATCGCAGTTCCCGACTTGTAATGGTGAAAACACTGCATCTCACTAAGTGACATTGTTTAATGCGGTTTTACGACGGTTCATACCTTAACCTAACCTAACCTAACCTAACCTTACCTAACCTAACCTAACCTAACCCAACCCAACTTAACCTAACCTAACCTAACCTAACGTAAACTAACCTAACCCAACCTAACCTAACCTAACCTAACCTAACCCAACCTAACCCAACCCATCCCAACCTAACCTAACCTAAGCTAACCTAACCTAACCTAACCAAACCTAACCTAACTTAACTTAACCTAACCTAACGTAACCTAACCTAACCTATTCTAACGTAACCTAACCTTACCTGACCTAACCTAACCTAACGTAACCTAACCTAACCTAACCTAACATAACCTAACGTAACCTAACCTAACCTAACGTAACCTAACCTAACCTAACCCAACCTAACCCAACCCAACCCAACCCAACAACACCCAACCCAACCTAACCTAACCTAACCTAACCTTACCTAACCTAACCAAATTATCCTTACCTTACCTAACCTAACCTAACGTAACCTAACCTAACCTAACCTAACGTAACCTAACCTAACGTAACCTAACCTAACCTAACCTAACCTAACCTAACCTAACCTAACCTAACGACGGTTGCAAGCGCTTTCACATTAAATATCGCAGTTCCCCACTTTTAATGGTGAAAAACACTGCATCTCAGTAATTGACATTGTTTAATGCGGTTTTACGACGGTTCATATCTTAACCTAACCTAACATTCGCAGTTGTATCTAAAAACGCTCTATTACACTGTTTTGTTCACAATTACGATATTTGCATAACCTCACAGTTTTTCACCAACTTATTGCAGTACAGAACGCTGTATCTCGCTAAATGACATTGTTCTTTAAGGTTTCACGATGCTTGCATGCGATTTAACGAGAATATCACAATATAGCAGTTTCGCACTTGTAACGGTAGACACGCAATATTTGGCTTGTTCATGCCGTTTTGTGTGCTTTCACAACATTTCACCTATCGCAGTTTAATACTCGCTATAAAACAACACTATCTCGTTAGATGACGTCGTTTTTGGTAGTTTCACGACGCTACCTAGCATAACTAACCTAACCTAACCTAACCTTCGCACTTCTATCGTTAGAAAACGTTTTACTCGCCACTTTACAATGTTTTCTACAAGATTACGACGGTTTCATGCGCTTTCACATTAGATATCGTAGTTCCCGACTTGTAATGTTGAAAAACACTACATCTCACTAAGTGACATTGTTTAATGCGGTTTTACGACGGTTGATATGTCAACCTAACCTAACATTCGCACTTGTATCTAAAGACGCTCAATTACACTGTTTCGTTCACAATTACGATATTTGCTTGACCTCACAGTTTCTCACCAACTTATTACAGTACAGAACGCTGTATCTCGCTAAATGACATCGTTCTTTAAGGTTTCACGATACTTGCATGCGCTTTACCGAGAATGTCACAACATAGCACTTTCGCACTTGTAACGGTACAACACGCAGTATTTGGCTTGTTCATGCCGTTTTGTGTGCTTTCACAACATTTTACCTATCGCAGTTTCGTACTCGCAATAAAACAACACTATCTCGTTAGACGACGTTGTTTTTGGTAGTTTCACGACGCTACCTAGCTTAAACTAACATAACTCAACCTAACATGACCTTCGCACTTCTATCGTTAGAAAACGTTTTACTCGCTACTTTACATTGCTTTCTACAACATTACGACGGTTTCAAGCACTTTCACATTAGATATCACAGTTCCCAATTTGTAAAGGTGAAAAACACTGCATCTCACTAAGTGACATTGTTTAATGCGGTTTTACGACGGTTCATACCTTAACCTAACCTAACCTAACCTAACCTTACCTAACCTAACCTAACCTAACCCAACCCAACTTAACCTAACCTAACCTAACCTAACCTAAACTAACCTAACCCAACCTAACCTAACCTGACCCAACCTAACCCAACCCAACCCAACCTAACCTAAGCTAACCTAACCTAACCTAACCAAACCTAACCTAACCTAACTTAACCTAACCTAACGTAACCTAACCTAACCTATTCTAATGTAACCTAACCTTACCTGACCTAACCTAACCTAACGTAACCTAACCTAACCTAACATAACCTAACGTAACCTAACCTAACCTAACCTAACGTAACCTAACCTAACCTAACCCAACCTAACCCAACCCAACGCAACCCAACCCAACACCCAACCCAACCTAACCTAACCTAACCTAACCTTACCTAACCTAACCAAATTATCCTTACCTAACCTAACCTAACGTAACGTAACCTAACCTAACCTAACCTAACGTAACCTAACCTAACGTAACCTAACCTAACCTAACCTAACCTAACCCAACCTAACCTAACCTAACCTAACCTAACCGAACTCAACCCAACCTAACCTAATCTAACCTAACCTAACCTAACCTAACCAAACCTAACCTAACCTAACCTAACGACGGTTGCAAGCGCTTTCACATTAAATATCGCAGTTCCCCACTTTTAATGGTGAAAAACACTGCATCTCAGTAATTGACATTGTTTATTGCGGTTTTACGACGGTTCATATCTTAACCTAACCTAACATTCGCACTTGTATCTAAATACGCTCTATTACACTGTTTTGTTCACAATTACGATATTTGCATAACCTCACAGTTTTTCACCAACTTATTGCAGTACAGAACGCTGTATCTCGCTAAATGACATTGTTCTTTAAGGTTTCACGATGCTTGCATGCGATTTCACGAGAATATCACAATATAGCAGTTTCGCACTTGTAACGGTAGAACACGCAGTATTTGGCTTGTTCATGCCGTTTTGTGTGCTTTCACAACATTTCACCTATCGCAGTTTAATACTCGCTATAAAACAACACTATCTCGTTAGATGACGTCGTTTTTGGTAGTTTCACGACGCTACCTAGCTTAAACTCACCTAACCTAACCTAACCTTCGCACTTCTATCGTTAGAAAACGTTTTACTCGCCACTTTACAATGTTTTCTACAAGATTACGACGGTTTCATGCGCTTTCACATTAGATATCGTAGTTCCCGACTTGTAATGTTGAAAAACACTACATCTCACTAAGTGACATTGTTTAATGCGGTTTTACGACGGTTGATATGTCAAACTAACCTAACATTCGAACTTGTATCTAAAGACGCTCAATTACACTGTTTCGTTCACAATTACGATATTTGCTTGACCTCACAGTTTCTCACCAACTTATTACAGTACAGAACGCTGTATCTCGCATATGACATCGTTCTTTAAGGTTTCACGATACTTGCATGCGCTTTACCGAGAATGTCACAACATAGCACTTTCGCACTTGTAACGGTACAACACGCAGTATTTAGCTTGTTCATGCCGTTTTGTGTGCTTTCACAACATTTCACCTATCGCAGTTTCGTACTCGCAATAAAACAACACTATCTCGTTAGATGACGTCGTTTTTGGTGGTTTCACGACGCTACCTAGCTTAAACTAACATAACTCAACCTAACATAACCTTCGCACTTCTATCGTTAGAAAACGTTTTACTCGCTACTTTACATTGCTTTCTACAACATTACGACGGTTTCAAGCGCTTTCACATGATATCGCAGTTCTCAACTTGTAAAGGTGAAAAACACTGCATCTCACTAAGTGACATTGTTTATTGCGGTTTTACGACGGTTCATACCTTAACCTAACGTAACCTAACCTAACCTAACCCAACCTAACCTAACCTAACCTAACCTAACCTAACCAAACCTAACCTAACGTAACCTAACCTAACCTAACCTAACCTAACCTAACGACGGTTGCAAGCGCTTTCACAATAAATATCGCAGTTCCCCACTTTTAATGGTGAAAAACACTGCATCTCAGTAATTGACATTGTTTAATGCGGTTTTACGACGGTTCATATCTTAACCTAACCTAACATTCGCACTTGTATCTAAAAACGCTCTATTACACTGTTTTGTTCACAATTACGATATTTGCATAACCTCACAGTTTTCCACCAACTTATTGCAGTACAGAACGCTGTATTTCGCTAAATGACATTGTTCTTTAAGGTTTCACGATGCTTGCATGCGATTTAACGAGAATATCACAATATAGCAGTTTCGCACTTGTAACGGTAGAACACGCAGTATTTGGCTTGTTCATGCCGTTTTGTGTACTTTCACAACATTTCACCTATCGCAGTTTAATACTCGCTATAAAACAACACTATCTCGTTAGATGACGTCGTTTTTGGTAGTTTCACGACGCTACCTAGCTTAAACTAACCTAACCTAACCTAACCTTCGCACTTCTATCGTTAGAAAACGTTTTACTCGCCACTTTACAATGTTTTCTACAAGATTACGACGGTTTCATGCGCTTTCACATTAGATATCGTAGTTCCCGACTTGTAATGTTGAAAAACACTACATCTCACTAAGTGACATTGTTTAATGCGGTTTTACGACGGTTGATATGTCAACTTAACCTAACATTCGCACTTGTATCTAAAGACGCTCAATTACACTGTTTCGTTCACAATTACGATATTTGCTTGACCTCACAGTTTCTCACCAACTTATTACAGTACAGAACGCTGTATCTCGCTAAATGACATCGTTCTTTAAGGTTTCACGATACTTGCATGCGCTTTACCGAGAATGTCACAACATAGCACTTTCGCACTTGTAACGGTACAACACGCAGTATTTGGCTTGTTCATGCCGTTTTGTGTGCTTTCACAACATTTTACCTATCGCCGTTTCGTACTCGCAATAAAACCACACTATCTCGTTAGATGACGTCGTTTTTGGTGGTTTCACGACGCTACCTAGCTTAAACTAACCTAACCTAACCTAACCTTCGCACTTCTATCGTTAGAAAACGTTTTACTCGCCACTTTACAATGTTTTCTACAAGATTACGACGGTTTCATGCGCTTTCACATTAGATATCGTAGTTCCCGACTTGTAATGTTGAAAAACACTACATCTCACTAAGTGAAATTGTTTAATGCGGTTTTACGACGGTTGATATGTCAACCTAACCTAACATTCGCACTTGTATCTAAAGACGCTCAATTACACTGTTTCGTTCACAATTACGATATTTGCTTGACCTCACAGTTTCTCACCAACTTATTACAGTACAGAACGCTGTATCTCGCTAAATGACATCGTTCTATAAGGTTTCACGATACTTGCATGCGCTTTACCGAGAATGTCACAACATAGCAGTTTCGCACTTGTAACGGTACAACACGCAGTATTTGGCTTGTTCATGCCGTTTTGAGTGCTTTCACAACATTTTACCTGTCGCAGTTTCGTACTCGCATTAAAACAACACTATCTCGTTAGATGACGTCGTTTTTGGTGGTTTCACGACGCTACCTAGCTAAAACTAACATAACTCAAACTAACCGGACCTTCGCACTTCTATCGTTAGAAAACGTTTTATTCGCTACTTTACAATGTTTTCTACAAGATTACGACGGTTTCATGCGCTTTCACATTAGATATCGCAGTTCCCGACTTGTAATGGTGAAAAACACAGCATCTCACTAAGTGACATTGTTTAACGCGGTTTAAGCGCGGTTCATATCTTAACCTAACCTAACCTTACCTAAACCAACCTAACCTAACCTAACCTAACCAAACCTTACCTAACATACCCTAACCTAACCTAACCTAACCTAACCAAACCTAACCTAACCTAACGTAACCTAACCTAACCTAACCTAACCTAACCTAACGACGTTTGCAAGCGCTTTCACATTAGATATCGCAGTTCCCGACTTGTAATGGTGAAAAACACTGCATCTCACTAAGTGACTTTGTTTAATGCGGTTTTACGACGGTTGATATGTCAACCTAACCTAACATTCGCACTTGTACCTAAGACGCTCAATTACACTGTTTCGTTCACAATTACGATATTTGCTTGACCTCACAGTTTCTCACCAACTTATTACAGTACAGAACGCTGTATCTCGCTAAATGACATCGTTCTTTAAGGTTTCACGATACTTGCATGCGCTTTACCGAGAATGTCACAACATAGCAGTTTCGCACTTGTAACGGTACAACACGCAGTATTTGGCTTGTTCATGCCGTTTTGTGTGCTTTCACAACATTTTACCTATCGCAGTTTCGTACTCGCAATAAAACAACACTATCTCGTTAGATGACGTCGTTTTTGGTGGTTTCACGACGCTACCTAGCTTAAACTAACATAACTCAACCTAACATAACCTTCGCACTTCTATCGTTAGAAAACGTTTTACTCGCTACTTTACATTGCTTTCTACAACATTACGACGGTTTCAAGCGCTTTCACATTAGATATCGCAGTTCCCAACTTGTAAAGGTGAAAAACACTGCATCTCACTAAGTGACATTGTTTATTGCGGTTTTACGACGGTTCATACCTTAACCTAACGTAACCTAACCTAACCTAACCTAACCTAACCTAACCAAACCTAACCTAACCTAACCTAACGTAACCTAACCTAACCTAACCTAACCTAACCTAACGACGTTTGCAAGCGCTTTCACATTAGATATCGCAGTTCCCGACTTGTAATGGTGAAAAACACTGCATCTCACTAAGTGACATTGATTATAGCGGTTTTACGACGGTTCATATCTTAACCTAACCTAACATTCGCACTTGTATTAAAAAACGCTCTATTACACTGTTTCGTTCACAATTACGATATTTGCATAACCTCACAGTTTTTCACCAACTTATTGCAGTACAGAACGCTGTATCTCGCTAAATGACATTGTTCTTTAAGGTTTCACGATGCTTGCATGCGCTTTAACGAGAATATTACAATATAGCAGTTTCGCACTTGTAACGGTAGAACACGCAGTATTTGGCTTGTTCATGCCGTTTTGTGTGCATTCACAACATTTCACCTATCGCAGTTTAATACTCGCAATAAAACAACACTATCTCGTTAGATGACGTCGTTTTTGGTAGTTTCACGACGCTACCTAGCTTAAACTAACCTAACCTAACCTAACCTTCGCACTTCTATCGTTAGAAAACGTTTTACTCGCAATTTTACAATGTTTTCTACATGATTACGACGGTTTCATGCGCTTTCACATTAGATATCGTAGTTCCCGACTTGTAATGTTGAAAAACACTACATCTCACTAAGTGACATTGTTTAATGCGGTTTTACGACGGTTGATATCTCAACCTAACCTAACATTCGCACTTGTATCTAAATACGCTCAATTACACTGTTTCGTTCACAATTACGATATTTGCTTGACCTCACAGTTTCTCACCAACTTATTACAGTACAGAACGCTGTATCTCGCTAGATGACATCGTTCTTTAAGGTTTCACGATACTTGCATGCGCTTTAACGAGAATATCACAATAAAGCAGTTTCGCACTTGTAACGGCACAAGACGCAGTATCTGGCTAGTTCATGCCATTTTGTGTGCTTTCCCAATATTTCACCTATCGCAGTTTCGTACTCGCAATAAAACAACACTATCTCGTTAGATGACATCGTTTTTGGTGGTTTCACGACGCTACCTAGCTCAAACTAACCGAATCTTCGCACTTCTATCGTTAGAAAACGTTTTATTCGCTACTTTACAATGTTTTCTACAAGATTACGACGGTTTCATGCGCTTTCACATTAGATATCGCAGTTCCCGACTTGTAATGGTGGAAAACACAGCATCTCACTAAGTGACATTGTTTAATGCGGTTTTAGCGCGGTTCATATCCTAACCTAACCTAACCTTACCTAACCCAACCTAACATAACCTAACCAAACCAAACCTTACCTAACATACCCTAACCTAACCTAACCTAACCTAACCAAACCTAACCTAACCTAACCTAACCTAACCTAACCTAACCTAACCTAACGACGTTTGCAAGCGCTTTCACATTAGATATCGCAGTTCCCGACTTGTAATGGTGAAAACACTGCATCTCACTAAGTGACATTGTTTAATGCGGTTTTACGACGGTTCATACCTTAACCTAACCTAACCTAACCTTACCTAACCTAACCTAACCTAACCCAACCCAACTTAACCTAACCTAACCTAACCTAACGTAAACTAACCTAACCCAACCTAACCTAACCTAACCTAACCTAACCCAACCTAACCCAACCCATCCCAACCTAACCTAACCTAAGCTAACCTAACCTAACCTAACCAAACCTAACCTAACTTAACTTAACCTAACCTAACGTAACCTAACCTAACCTATTCTAACGTAACCTAACCTTACCTGACCTAACCTAACCTAACGTAACCTAACCTAACCTAACATAACCTAACGTAACCTAACCTAACCTAACGTAACCTAACCTAACCTAACCCAACCTAACCCAACCCAACCCAACCCAACAACACCCAACCCAACCTAACCTAACCTAACCTAACCTTACCTAACCTAACCAAATTATCCTTACCTTACCTAACCTAACCTAACGTAACCTAACCTAACCTAACCTAACGTAACCTAACCTAACGTAACCTAACCTAACCTAACCTAACCTAACCTAACCTAACCTAACCTAACGACGGTTGCAAGCGCTTTCACATTAAATATCGCAGTTCCCCACTTTTAATGGTGAAAAACACTGCATCTCAGTAATTGACATTGTTTAATGCGGTTTTACGACGGTTCATATCTTAACCTAACCTAACATTCGCAGTTGTATCTAAAAACGCTCTATTACACTGTTTTGTTCACAATTAAGTTATTTGCATAACCTCACAGTTTTTCACCAACTTATTGCAGTACAGAACGCTGTATCTCGCTAAATGACATTGTTCTTTAAGGTTTCACGATGCTTGCATGCGATTTAACGAGAATATCACAATATAGCAGTTTCGCACTTGTAACGGTAGACACGCAATATTTGGCTTGTTCATGCCGTTTTGTGTGCTTTCACAACATTTCACCTATCGCAGTTTAATACTCGCTATAAAACAACACTATCTCGTTAGATGACGTCGTTTTTGGTAGTTTCACGACGCTACCTAGCATAACTAACCTAACCTAACCTAACCTTCGCACTTCTATCGTTAGAAAACGTTTTACTCGCCACTTTACAATGTTTTCTACAAGATTACGACGGTTTCATGCGCTTTCACATTAGATATCGTAGTTCCCGACTTGTAATGTTGAAAAACACTACATCTCACTAAGTGACATTGTTTAATGCGGTTTTACGACGGTTGATATGTCAACCTAACCTAACATTCGCACTTGTATCTAAAGACGCTCAATTACACTGTTTCGTTCACAATTACGATATTTGCTTGACCTCACAGTTTCTCACCAACTTATTACAGTACAGAACGCTGTATCTCGCTAAATGACATCGTTCTTTAAGGTTTCACGATACTTGCATGCGCTTTACCGAGAATGTCACAACATAGCACTTTCGCACTTGTAACGGTACAACACGCAGTATTTGGCTTGTTCATGCCGTTTTGTGTGCTTTCACAACATTTTACCT
>NW_027464646.1:942500-955000 GCF_043290135.1 Rhipicephalus microplus | reverse complement strand
ACTCGCTACTTTACATTGCTTTCTACAACATTACGACGGTTTCAAGCACTTTCACATTAGATATCACAGTTCCCAATTTGTAAAGGTGAAAAACACTGCATCTCACTAAGTGACATTGTTTAATGCGGTTTTACGACGGTTCATACCTTAACCTAACCTAACCTAACCTAACCTTACCTAACCTAACCTAACCTAACCCAACCCAACTTAACCTAACCTAACCTAACCTAACCTAAACTAACCTAACCCAACCTAACCTAACCTGACCCAACCTAACCCAACCCAACCCAACCTAACCTAAGCTAACCTAACCTAACCTAACCAAACCTAACCTAACCTAACTTAACCTAACCTAACGTAACCTAACCTTACCTGACCTAACCTAACCTAACGTAACCTAACCTAACCTAACATAACCTAACGTAACCTAACCTAACCTAACCTAACGTAACCTAACCTAACCTAACCCAACCTAACCCAACCCAACCCAACCCAACCCAACACCCAACCCAACCTAACCTAACCTAACCTAACCTTACCTAACCTAACCAAATTATCCTTACCTAACCTAACCTAACGTAACGTAACCTAACCTAACCTAACCTAACGTAACCTAACCTAACGTAACCTAACCTAACCTAACCTAACCTAACCCAACCTAACCTAACCTAACCTAACCTAACCGAACTCAACCCAACCTAACCTAATCTAACCTAACCTAACCTAACCTAACCAAACCTAACCTAACCTAACCTAACCTAACCTAACGACGGTTGCAAGCGCTTTCACATTAAATATCGCAGTTCCCCACTTTTAATGGTGAAAAACACTGCATCTCAGTAATTGACATTGTTTATTGCGGTTTTACGACGGTTCATATCTTAACCTAACCTAACATTCGCACTTGTATCTAAAAACGCTCTATTACACTGTTTTGTTCACAATTACGATATTTGCATAACCTCACAGTTTTTCACCAACTTATTGCAGTACAGAACGCTGTATCTCGCTAAATGACATTGTTCTTTAAGGTTTCACGATGCTTGCATGCGATTTCACGAGAATATCACAATATAGCAGTTTCGCACTTGTAACGGTAGAACACGCAGTATTTGGCTTGTTCATGCCGTTTTGTGTGCTTTCACAACATTTCACCTATCGCAGTTTAATACTCGCTATAAAACAACACTATCTCGTTAGATGACGTCGTTTTTGGTAGTTTCACGACGCTACCTAGCTTAAACTCACCTAACCTAACCTAACCTTCGCACTTCTATCGTTAGAAAACGTTTTACTCGCCACTTTACAATGTTTTCTACAAGATTACGACGGTTTCATGCGCTTTCACATTAGATATCGTAGTTCCCGACTTGTAATGTTGAAAAACACTACATCTCACTAAGTGACATTGTTTAATGCGGTTTTACGACGGTTGATATGTCAAACTAACCTAACATTCGAACTTGTATCTAAAGACGCTCAATTACACTGTTTCGTTCACAATTACGATATTTGCTTGACCTCACAGTTTCTCACCAACTTATTACAGTACAGAACGCTGTATCTCGCATATGACATCGTTCTTTAAGGTTTCACGATACTTGCATGCGCTTTACCGAGAATGTCACAACATAGCACTTTCGCACTTGTAACGGTACAACACGCAGTATTTGGCTTGTTCATGCCGTTTTGTGTGCTTTCACAACATTTCACCTATCGCAGTTTCGTACTCGCAATAAAACAACACTATCTCGTTAGATGACGTCGTTTTTGGTGGTTTCACGACGCTACCTAGCTTAAACTAACATAACTCAACCTAACATAACCTTCGCACTTCTATCGTTAGAAAACGTTTTACTCGCTACTTTACATTGCTTTCTACAACATTACGACGGTTTCAAGCGCTTTCACATGATATCGCAGTTCTCAACTTGTAAAGGTGAAAAACACTGCATCTCACTAAGTGACATTGTTTATTGCGGTTTTACGACGGTTCATACCTTAACCTAACGTAACCTAACCTAACCTAACCCAACCTAACCTAACCTAACCTAACCTAACCTAACCAAACCTAACCTAACGTAACCTAACCTAACCTAACCTAACCTAACCTAACGACGGTTGCAAGCGCTTTCACAATAAATATCGCAGTTCCCCACTTTTAATGGTGAAAAACACTGCATCTCAGTAATTGACATTGTTTAATGCGGTTTTACGACGGTTCATATCTTAACCTAACCTAACATTCGCACTTGTATCTAAAAACGCTCTATTACACTGTTTTGTTCACAATTACGATATTTGCATAACCTCACAGTTTTTCACCAACTTATTGCAGTACAGAACGCTGTATCTCGCTAAATGACATTGTTCTTTAAGGTTTCACGATGCTTGCATGCGATTTAACGAGAATATCACAATATAGCAGTTTCGCACTTGTAACGGTAGAACACGCAGCATTTGGCTTGTTCATGCCGTTTTGTGTGCTTTCACAACATTTCACCTATCGCAGTTTAATACTCGCTATAAAACAACACTATCTCGTTAGACGACGACGTTTTTGGTTGTTTCACGACGCTACCTAGCTTAAACTAACCTAACCTAACCTAACCTTCGCACTTCTATCGTTAGAAAACGTTTTACTCGCCACTTTACAATGTTTTCTACAAGATTACGACGGTTTCATGCGCTTTCACATTAGATATCGTAGTTCCCGACTTGTAATGTTGAAAAACACTACATCTCACTAAGTGACATTGTTTAATGCGGTTTTACGACGGTTGATATGTCAACCTAACCTAACATTCGCACTTGTATCTGAAGACGCTCAATTACACTGTTTCGTTCACAATTACGATATTTGCTTGACCTCACAGTTTCTCACCAACTTATTACAGTACAGAACGCTGTATCTCGCTAAATGACATCGTTCTTTAAGGTTTCACGATACTTGCATGCGCTTTACCGAGAATGTCACAACATAGCAGTTTCGCACTTGTAACGGTACAACACGCAGTATTTGGCTTGTTCATGCCGTTTTGAGTGCTTTCACAACATTTTACCTGTCGCAGTTTCGTACTCGCATTAAAACAACACTATCTCGTTAGATGACGTCGTTTTTGGTGGTTTCACGACGCTACCTAGCTTAAACTAACATAACTCAACCTAACATAACCTTCGCACTTCTATCGTTAGAAAACGTCTTACTCGCTACTTTACATTGCTTTCTACAACATTACGACGGTTTCAAGCGCTTTCACATGATATCGCAGTTCCCAACTTGTAAAGGTGAAAAACACTGCATCTCACTAAGTGACATTGTTTATTGCGGTTTTACGACGGTTCATACCTTAACCTAACGTAACCTAACCTAACCTAACCCAACCTAACCTAACATAACCTAACCTAACCTAACCTAACCTAACCTAACGTAACCTAACCTAACCTAACCTAACCTAACCTAACGACGTTTGCAAGTGCTTTCACATTAGATATCGCAGTTCCCAACTTGTAATGGTGAAAAACACTGCATCTCAGTAATTGACATTGTTTAATGCGGTTTTACGACGGTTCATATCTTAACCTAACCTAACATTCGCACTTGTATCTAAAAACGCTCTATTACACTGTTTTGTTCACAATTACGATATTTGCATAACCTCACAGTTTTTCACCAACTTATTGCAGTACAGAACGCTGTATCTCGCTAAATGACATTGTTCTTTAAGGTTTCACGATGCTTGCATGCGATTTAACGAGAATATCACAATATAGCAGTTTCGCACTTGTAACGGTAGAACACGCAGTATTTGGCTTGTTCATGCCGTTTTGTGTGCTTTCACAACATTTCACCGATCGCAGTTTAATACTCGCTATAAAACAACACTATCTCGTTAGATGACGACGTTTTTGGTAGTTTCACGACGCTACCTAGCTTAAACTAACCTAACCTAACCTAACCTTCGCACTTCTATCGTTAGAAAACGTTTTACTCGCCACTTTACAATGTTTTCTACAAGATTACGACGGTTTCATGCGCTTTCACATTAGATATCGTAGTTCCCGACTTGTAATGTTGAAAAACACTACATCTCACTAAGTGACATTGTTTAATGCGGTTTTACGACGGTTGATATGTCAACCTAACCTAACATTCGCACTTGTATCTAAAGACGCTCAATTACACTGTTTCGTTCACAATTACGATATTTGCTTGACCTCACAGTTTCTCACCAACTTATTACAGTACAGAACGCTGTATCTCGCTAAATGACATCGTTCTTTAAGGTTTCACGATACTTGCATGCGCTTTACCGAGAATGTCACGACATAGCAGTTTCGCACTTGTAACGGTACAACACGCAGTATTTGGCTTGTTCATGCCGTTTTGAGTGCTTTCACAACATTTTACCTGTCGCAGTTTCGTACTCGCATTAAAACAACACTATCTCGTTAGATGACGTCGTTTTTGGTGGTTTCACGACGCTACCTAGCTAAAACTAACATAAACTAACCGGACCTTCGCACTTCTATCGTTAGAAAACGTTTTATTCGCTACTTTACAATGTTTTCTACAAGATTACGACGGTTTCATGCGCTTTCACATTAGATATCGCAGTTCCCGACTTGTAATGGTGAAATACACAGCATCTCACTAAGTGACATTGTTTAACGCGGTTTTAGCGCGGTTCATATCTTAACCTAACCTAACCTTACCTAAACCAACCTAACCTAACCTAACCTAACCTAACCAAACCTTACCTAACATACCCTAACCTAACCTAACCTAACCTAACCTAACCAAACCTAACCTAACCTAACCTAACGTAACCTAACCTAACCTAACCTAACCTAACGTAACCTAACCTAACCTAACCTAACCTAACGACGTTTGCAAGTGCTTTCACATTAAATATCGCAGTTCCCAACTTGTAATGGTGAAAAACACTGCATCTCACTAAGTGACATTGTTTAATGCGGTTTTACGACGGTTCATATCTTAACCTAACCTAACATTCGCACTTGTATCTAAAAACGCTCTATTACACTGTTTTGTTCACAATTACGATATTTGCATAACCTCACAGTTTTTCACCAACTTATTGCAGTACAGAACACTGTATCTCGCTAAATGACATTGTTCTTTAAGGTTTCACGATGCTTGCATGCGATTTAACGAGAATATCACAATATAGCAGTTTCGCACTTGTAACGGTAGAACACGCAGTATTTGGCTTGTTCATGCCGTTTTGTGTGCTTTCACAACATTTCACCTATCGCAGTTTAATACTCGCTATAAAACAACACTATCTCGTTAGATGACGTCGTTTTTGGTGGTTTCACGACGCTACCTAGCTAAAACTAACAACTCAAACTAACCGGACCTTCGCACTTCTATCGTTAGAAAACGTTTTATTCGCTACTTTACAATGTTTTCTACAAGATTACGACGGTTTCATGCGCTTTCACATTAGATATCGCAGTTCCCGACTTGTAATGGTGAAAAACACAGCATCTCACTAAGTGACATTGTTTAACGCGGTTTAAGCGCGGTTCATATCTTAACCTAACCTAACCTTACCTAAACCAACCTAACCTAACCTAACCTAACCAAACCTTACCTAACATACCCTAACCTAACCTAACCTAACCTAACCAAACCTAACCTAACCTAACGTAACCTAACCTAACCTAACCTAACCTAACCTAACCTAACGACGTTTGCAAGCGCTTTCACATTAGATATCGCAGTTCCCGACTTGTAATGGTGAAAAACACTGCATCTCACTAAGTGACTTTGTTTAATGCGGTTTTACGACGGTTGATATGTCAACCTAACCTAACATTCACACTTGTACCTAAGACGCTCAATTACACTGTTTCGTTCACAATTACGATATTTGCTTGACCTCACAGTTTCTCACCAACTTATTACAGTACAGAACGCTGTATCTCGCTAAATGACATCGTTCTTTAAGGTTTCACGATACTTGCATGCGCTTTACCGAGAATGTCACAACATAGCAGTTTCGCACTTGTAACGGTACAACACGCAGTATTTGGCTTGTTCATGCCGTTTTGTGTGCTTTCACAACATTTTACCTATCGCAGTTTCGTACTCGCAATAAAACAACACTATCTCGTTAGATGACGTCGTTTTTGGTGGTTTCACGACGCTACCTAGCTTAAACTAACATAACTCAACCTAACATAACCTTCGCACTTCTATCGTTAGAAAACGTTTTACTCGCCACTTTACAATGTTTTCTACAAGATTACGACGGTTTCATGCGCTTTCACATTAGATATCGTAGTTCCCGACTTGTAATGTTGAAAAACACTACATCTCACTAAGTGACATTGTTTAATGCGGTTTTACGACGGTTGATATGTCAACCTAACCTAACATTCGCACTTGTATCTAAAGACGCTCAATTACACTGTTTCGTTCACAATTACGATATTTGCTTGACCTCACAGTTTCTCACCAACTTATTACAGTACAGAACGCTGTATCTCGCTAAATGACATCGTTCTATAAGGTTTCACGATACTTGCATGCGCTTTACCGAGAATGTCACAACATAGCAGTTTCGCACTTGTAACGGTACAACACGCAGTATTTGGCTTGTTCATGCCGTTTTGAGTGCTTTCACAACATTTTACCTGTCGCAGTTTCGTACTCGCATTAAAACAACACTATCTCGTTAGATGACGTCGTTTTTGGTGGTTTCACGACGCTACCTAGCTAAAACTAACATAACTCAAACTAACCGGACCTTCGCACTTCTATCGTTAGAAAACGTTTTATTCGCTACTTTACAATGTTTTCTACAAGATTACGACGGTTTCATGCGCTTTCACATTAGATATCGCAGTTCCCGACTTGTAATGGTGAAAAACACAGCATCTCACTAAGTGACATTGTTTAACGCGGTTTAAGCGCGGTTCATATCTTAACCTAACCTAACCTTACCTAAACCAACCTAACCTAACCTAACCTAACCAAACCTTACCTAACATACCCTAACCTAACCTAACCTAACCTAACCAAACCTAACCTAACCTAACGTAACCTAACCTAACCTAACCTAACCTAACCTAACCTAACGACGTTTGCAAGCGCTTTCACATTAGATATCGCAGTTCCCGACTTGTAATGGTGAAAAACACTGCATCTCACTAAGTGACTTTGTTTAATGCGGTTTTACGACGGTTGATATGTCAACCTAACCTAACATTCACACTTGTACCTAAGACGCTCAATTACACTGTTTCGTTCACAATTACGATATTTGCTTGACCTCACAGTTTCTCACCAACTTATTACAGTACAGAACGCTGTATCTCGCTAAATGACATCGTTCTTTAAGGTTTCACGATACTTGCATGCGCTTTACCGAGAATGTCACAACATAGCAGTTTCGCACTTGTAACGGTACAACACGCAGTATTTGGCTTGTTCATGCCGTTTTGTGTGCTTTCACAACATTTTACCTATCGCAGTTTAATACTCGCTATAAAACAAAACTATCTCGTTAGATGACGACGATTTTGGTAGTTTCACGACGCTACCTAGCTTAAACTAACCTAACCTAACCTAACCTTCGCACTTCTATCGTTAGAAAACGTTTTACTCGCCACTTTACAATGTTTTCTACAAGATTACGACGGTTTCATGCGCTTTCACATTAGATATCGTAGTTCCCGACTTGTAATGTTGAAAAACACTACATCTCACTAAGTGACATTGTTTAATGCGGTTTTACGACGGTTGATATGTCAACTTAACCTAACATTCGCACTTGTATCTAAAGACGCTCAATTACACTGTTTCGTTCACAATTACGATATTTGCTTGACCTCACAGTTTCTCACCAACTTATTACAGTACAGAACGCTGTATCTCGCTAAATGACATCGTTCTTTAAGGTTTCACGATACTTGCATGCGCTTTACCGAGAATGTCACAACATAGCACTTTCGCACTTGTAACGGTACAACACGCAGTATTTGGCTTGTTCATGCCGTTTTGTGTGCTTTCACAACATTTTACCTATCGCCGTTTCGTACTCGCAATAAAACCACACTATCTCGTTAGATGACGTCGTTTTTGGTGGTTTCACGACGCTACCTAGCTTAAACTAACCTAACCTAACCTAACCTTCGCACTTCTATCGTTAGAAAACGTTTTACTCGCCACTTTACAATGTTTTCTACAAGATTACGACGGTTTCATGCGCTTTCACATTAGATATCGTAGTTCCCGACTTGTAATGTTGAAAAACACTACATCTCACTAAGTGACATTGTTTAATGCGGTTTTACGACGGTTGATATGTCAACCTAACCTAACATTCGCACTTGTATCTAAAGACGCTCAATTACACTGTTTCGTTCACAATTACGATATTTGCTTGACCTCACAGTTTCTCACCAACTTATTACAGTACAGAACGCTGTATCTCGCTAAATGACATCGTTCTATAAGGTTTCACGATACTTGCATGCGCTTTACCGAGAATGTCACAACATAGCAGTTTCGCACTTGTAACGGTACAACACGCAGTATTTGGCTTGTTCATGCCGTTTTGAGTGCTTTCACAACATTTTACCTGTCGCAGTTTCGTACTCGCATTAAAACAACACTATCTCGTTAGATGACGTCGTTTTTGGTGGTTTCACGACGCTACCTAGCTAAAACTAACATAACTCAAACTAACCGGACCTTCGCACTTCTATCGTTAGAAAACGTTTTATTCGCTACTTTACAATGTTTTCTACAAGATTACGACGGTTTCATGCGCTTTCACATTAGATATCGCAGTTCCCGACTTGTAATGGTGAAAAACACAGCATCTCACTAAGTGACATTGTTTAACGCGGTTTAAGCGCGGTTCATATCTTAACCTAACCTAACCTTACCTAAACCAACCTAACCTAACCTAACCTAACCAAACCTTACCTAACATACCCTAACCTAACCTAACCTAACCTAACCAAACCTAACCTAACCTAACGTAACCTAACCTAACCTAACCTAACCTAACCTAACCTAACGACGTTTGCAAGCGCTTTCACATTAGATATCGCAGTTCCCGACTTGTAATGGTGAAAAACACTGCATCTCACTAAGTGACTTTGTTTAATGCGGTTTTACGACGGTTGATATGTCAACCTAACCTAACATTCACACTTGTACCTAAGACGCTCAATTACACTGTTTCGTTCACAATTACGATATTTGCTTGACCTCACAGTTTCTCACCAACTTATTACAGTACAGAACGCTGTATCTCGCTAAATGACATCGTTCTTTAAGGTTTCACGATACTTGCATGCGCTTTACCGAGAATGTCACAACATAGCAGTTTCGCACTTGTAACGGTACAACACGCAGTATTTGGCTTGTTCATGCCGTTTTGTGTGCTTTCACAACATTTTACCTATCGCAGTTTCGTACTCGCAATAAAACAACACTATCTCGTTAGATGACGTCGTTTTTGGTGGTTTCACGACGCTACCTAGCTTAAACTAACATAACTCAACCTAACATAACCTTCGCACTTCTATCGTTAGAAAACGTTTTACTCGCTACTTTACATTGCTTTCTACAACATTACGACGGTTTCAAGCGCTTTCACATTAGATATCGCAGTTCCCAACTTGTAAAGGTGAAAAACACTGCATCTCACTAAGTGACATTGTTTATTGCGGTTTTACGACGGTTCATACCTTAACCTAACGTAACCTAACCTAACCTAACCTAACCTAACCTAACCAAACCTAACCTAACCTAACCTAACGTAACCTAACCTAACCTAACCTAACCTAACCTAACGACGTTTGCAAGCGCTTTCACATTAGATATCGCAGTTCCCGACTTGTAATGGTGAAAAACACTGCATCTCACTAAGTGACATTGATTATAGCGGTTTTACGACGGTTCATATCTTAACCTAACCTAACATTCGCACTTGTATTAAAAAACGCTCTATTACACTGTTTCGTTCACAATTACGATATTTGCATAACCTCACAGTTTTTCACCAACTTATTGCAGTACAGAACGCTGTATCTCGCTAAATGACATTGTTCTTTAAGGTTTCACGATGCTTGCATGCGCTTTAACGAGAATATTACAATATAGCAGTTTCGCACTTGTAACGGTAGAACACGCAGTATTTGGCTTGTTCATGCCGTTTTGTGTGCATTCACAACATTTCACCTATCGCAGTTTAATACTCGCAATAAAACAACACTATCTCGTTAGATGACGTCGTTTTTGGTAGTTTCACGACGCTACCTAGCTTAAACTAACCTAACCTAACCTAACCTTCGCACTTCTATCGTTAGAAAACGTTTTACTCGCAATTTTACAATGTTTTCTACATGATTACGACGGTTTCATGCGCTTTCACATTAGATATCGTAGTTCCCGACTTGTAATGTTGAAAAACACTACATCTCACTAAGTGACATTGTTTAATGCGGTTTTACGACGGTTGATATCTCAACCTAACCTAACATTCGCACTTGTATCTAAATACGCTCAATTACACTGTTTCGTTCACAATTACGATATTTGCTTGACCTCACAGTTTCTCACCAACTTATTACAGTACAGAACGCTGTATCTCGCTAGATGACATCGTTCTTTAAGGTTTCACGATACTTGCATGCGCTTTAACGAGAATATCACAATAAAGCAGTTTCGCACTTGTAACGGCACAAGACGCAGTATCTGGCTAGTTCATGCCATTTTGTGTGCTTTCCCAATATTTCACCTATCGCAGTTTCGTACTCGCAATAAAACAACACTATCTCGTTAGATGACATCGTTTTTGGTGGTTTCACGACGCTACCTAGCTCAAACTAACCGAATCTTCGCACTTCTATCGTTAGAAAACGTTTTATTCGCTACTTTACAATGTTTTCTACAAGATTACGACGGTTTCATGCGCTTTCACATTAGATATCGCAGTTCCCGACTTGTAATGGTGGAAAACACAGCATCTCACTAAGTGACATTGTTTAATGCGGTTTTAGCGCGGTTCATATCCTAACCTAACCTAACCTTACCTAACCCAACCTAACCTAACCTAAC
Source organism: Rhipicephalus microplus (assembly GCF_043290135.1). Classification (NCBI taxonomy): domain Eukaryota; kingdom Metazoa; phylum Arthropoda; class Arachnida; order Ixodida; family Ixodidae; genus Rhipicephalus; species Rhipicephalus microplus. Next base: position 943,893 of record NW_027464646.1, on the reverse strand, counting down.
CAAACCAAACCTTACCTAACATACCCTAACCTAACCTAACCTAACCTAACCAAACCTAACCTAACCTAACCTAACCTAACCTAACCTAACCTAACCTAACGACGTTTGCAAGCGCTTTCACATTAGATATCGCAGTTCCCGACTTGTAATGGTGAAAACACTGCATCTCACTAAGTGACATTGTTTAATGCGGTTTTACGACGGTTCATACCTTAACCTAACCTAACCTAACCTAACCTTACCTAACCTAACCTAACCTAACCCAACCCAACTTAACCTAACCTAACCTAACCTAACGTAAACTAACCTAACCCAACCTAACCTAACCTAACCTAACCTAACCCAACCTAACCCAACCCATCCCAACCTAACCTAACCTAAGCTAACCTAACCTAACCTAACCAAACCTAACCTAACTTAACTTAACCTAACCTAACGTAACCTAACCTAACCTATTCTAACGTAACCTAACCTTACCTGACCTAACCTAACCTAACGTAACCTAACCTAACCTAACATAACCTAACGTAACCTAACCTAACCTAACGTAACCTAACCTAACCTAACCCAACCTAACCCAACCCAACCCAACCCAACAACACCCAACCCAACCTAACCTAACCTAACCTAACCTTACCTAACCTAACCAAATTATCCTTACCTTACCTAACCTAACCTAACGTAACCTAACCTAACCTAACCTAACGTAACCTAACCTAACGTAACCTAACCTAACCTAACCTAACCTAACCTAACCTAACCTAACGACGGTTGCAAGCGCTTTCACATTAAATATCGCAGTTCCCCACTTTTAATGGTGAAAAACACTGCATCTCAGTAATTGACATTGTTTAATGCGGTTTTACGACGGTTCATATCTTAACCTAACCTAACATTCGCAGTTGTATCTAAAAACGCTCTATTACACTGTTTTGTTCACAATTACGATATTTGCATAACCTCACAGTTTTTCACCAACTTATTGCAGTACAGAACGCTGTATCTCGCTAAATGACATTGTTCTTTAAGGTTTCACGATGCTTGCATGCGATTTAACGAGAATATCACAATATAGCAGTTTCGCACTTGTAACGGTAGACACGCAATATTTGGCTTGTTCATGCCGTTTTGTGTGCTTTCACAACATTTCACCTATCGCAGTTTAATACTCGCTATAAAACAACACTATCTCGTTAGATGACGTCGTTTTTGGTAGTTTCACGACGCTACCTAGCATAACTAACCTAACCTAACCTAACCTTCGCACTTCTATCGTTAGAAAACGTTTTACTCGCCACTTTACAATGTTTTCTACAAGATTACGACGGTTTCATGCGCTTTCACATTAGATATCGTAGTTCCCGACTTGTAATGTTGAAAAACACTACATCTC